>NC_135402.1:8410000-8570000 GCF_051989625.1 Stigmatopora argus
TGTATATATATATATGTATATATGTATATATATATGTATATATATGTGTGTATATATATATATATGTATATGTATATGTGTGTATATATATATATATATATATATATATATATATATATATATATATACCTATACAGACGCTCCCCTACTTACGAACGCAATTGGTTCCGAGCGATTGTTCATAAGTTGAATTGGTTTGTAAGTTGATTCAGTGCTATATTTTGTATTATAATTTATGTTTAAGGCCGATATAAGTATATTGAAGGTTTATATAAGTGCATTTGTATGTTTAAGGCTTGTATAAGTAACACGCATTGGTTTGTACTGAAAAAAAAACATTTAATAAAATGGAGAGAATATGTACAGTACTGTAGAGAGAGAGAGGTTTATGTATTAGAAACTGGCCAAAAGAAGCGACCTAATGACGATTGCACAGTTTTCTTCTTTTTTTCATCATAAATGATGCGGTAGCACTGTATGGCATCATTCAATTGATTTGCAAACTTTGTGCAACGTTCAATATTTGGGTCCTGCTGCTCGATCTTTCTGTTTATAAATGGTACTGACGGTCGAACGATTCAATGCCCGTGAAACGCTCACCACTCTCACGCGCATCAAGCTTCGTTATTATTGCCACTCGTTTCAAATGAAATGGCTTGCCTCTTCCTTGCAACTCCCTCAATAGAAGCCTTTAGCTTTTTACCAAGCATATTCAATATTGAGATATTTAATGATACAAATGAAAAAGGTTCTTTGAACACTGGAGATACATTCACGCACTTCCGCACTGCAACGAAGAAGAAGGTAGATGCTGGGTGAGCTGAGCTCTCACAGCGCCAGGCGTCGGTATTAGCGGCGGAAAGAAGTACTACTCCGAAAAAGGCGCGAAATACAAAATTGGACTTGCGAACATTTTTGGACTTAAACGCAATTTGCAGACATGTTCGTATGTACCGTTGTTCGTAAGTTGAATGTTCGTAAGTAGTGGAGCGTCTGTATATAGTAAGGCTTTTTTCTTTAAAAAATCGACATAGTATATTAAGACTAAGAAAGTCGGAGAATAAATCTGACTTCTGATTCTTCTCCTAGTTATTGCTGTGGTCCAGTGGCAAAAATATTGGTTCAGAACTTGAGGTGGGAATCAGGAGTGAGTTCAATTCCACTCTTTGCAATTCACAAATTGTTTATTGAGGTAATGAAAAGGATAAATATAACTTCCAATCGCTTCATTTCAGAAGTCACTGTGGTCCAGTTGCAAAGACAAACGGTCAGAACTTCTGGTGGACTCAAGTTCAAATCAGGAGTGAGTTCAATTCCACTCTTTGCAATTCTCAAATTGTTTATTGAGGTAATGAAAAGGATAGATATAACTTCCAATCACATCATTTCAGAAGTCACTGTGGTCCAGTGGCAAAGACAATGGGTCAGAACTTCAGGTGGACTCAAGTTCAAATCAGGAGTGAGTTCAATTCCACTCTTTGCAATTCTCAAATTGTTTATTTGGGTAATGAAAAGGATAAGTATAACTTCCAATCACATCATTTCCGAAGTCACTGTGGTCCAGTGGTAAAGACAATGGGTCAGAACTTCAGGTGGACTCAAGTTCAAATCAGGAGTGAGTTCAAATCCACTCTTTGCAATTCCCAAATTGTTTATTTGGGTAAAGAAAAGGATAAGTATAACTTCCAATCACATCATTTCAGAAGTCACTGTGGTCCAGTGGTAAAGACAATGGGTCAGAACTTCAGGTGGACTCAAGTTCAAATCAGGAGTGAGTTCAATTCCACTCTTTGCAATTCTCAAATTGTTTATTTGGGTAAAGAAAAGGATAAGTATAACTTCCAATCACATCATTCCAGAAGTCACTGTGGTCCAGTGGTAAAGACAATGGGTCAGAACTTCAGGTGGACTCAAGTTCAAATCAGGAGTGAGTTCAATTCCACTCTTTGCAATTCTCAAATTGTTTATTTGGGTAAAGAAAAGGATAAGTATAACTTCCAATCATATCATTTCAGAAGTCACTGTGGTCCAGTGGTAAAGACAATGGGTCAGAACTTCAGGTGGACTCAAGTTCAAATCAGGAGTGAGTTCAATTCCACTCTTTGCAACTCTCAAATTGTTTATTTGGGTAATGAAAAGGATAAGTATAACTTCCAATCATGTATAGGCGGGCCGCCTCGTGGTGTAGTGGGTAAGTCACCTGCCTGCGACGTGGGTGTCGAGGGTTCACGTCCCGGTGTCGCCAGTCAACGACTGTATGGTGTCGGCAGTCGGCCGAAGGCCGACTGTCGAACACCACCAGGGATCCCCCCTCCCAACTGTCTTCCGGTCAGCCGAAGGCTGACCGGAAATATTGTTTTGCTGAAAAAAATGACTAAGTCTTTATTTGAATGAAAAAAGGATTACCCATTTACTGAACTACTAGTGTAGTGATTAGTCAAACGAGAGCGGGATTCGAACCCCATCTCCCACATGGCAGTCAAATCCACTAACTTGAGGTCTGTCTGACCCATTGTCTTTGCCACTGGACCACAGTGACTTCTGAAATGACATGATTGGAAGTTATATTTATCATTTTCATCACCTCAATAAACAATTTGAGATTTGCAAAGAGTGGACTTGAACTCACTCCAGATTTGAACTTGTGTCCAACTTCAATTTCAACCCATTGTTCTTGCCACTGGACCACAGTGTCTTCTGAAATGATGTGATTGGAAGTTATATTTATCCTTTTAATTACCTCAATAAACAATTTGAGAATTGCAAAGAGTGGAATCAAACTCACTTCTGATTTGAACTTGAGTCCACCTGAAGTTCTGACCCATTGTCTTTGCCACTGCACCACTGTAAAGTTGGAAGTTGTATTTATCCTTTTCATTACCTCAATAAACAATTTGAGAATTGCAACGAGTGGAATTGAACTCACTCCTGATTCCCACCTCATGTTCTGACCCAATGATTTTGCCAGTGGACCACAGCAACAACTAGAAGGTGAAGAATCAGAAGTCAGATGTATTCTCCGACTCTCTTAGCCTTACTTGCTGTCATTTTTTAAAGAAAAAAAGCCTTACTATACTATGTCGTTTTTTAAGAAAAGAAGCCTTACTATACAATATCGTTTTTTAAGAAAAAAAGGCTTCCTCTACTATGTCGTTGTTCAAGAAAAAAAGCCATGCTATACTATGTCGTTTTTTTAGGAAAAAAAGCCTTACTATACTATGTCGTTTTTTAAAGGAAAAAAGCCATACTATACTATGTCATTTTTTTAGGAAAAAGCCATACTATACATGGTCGTTTCTTTAGGAAAAAAGCCATACTATACATGGTCAATTTTTTTTAAGAAAAAGCCTTACTATACATGGTAATTTCTTTAGGAAAAAAGCCATACTATACATGGTCATTTTTTTTTAGGAAAAAAGACATACTATACATGGTCATTTTTTAGGAGAAAAGCCATACTATACATGGTCATTTCTTTAGGAAAAAAGCCATACCATACATGGTCATTTTTAGGAGAAAAGCCATACTATACATGGTCATTTTTTTGAAGAAAAAAACATACTATACATGGTAATTTCTTTAGGAAAAAAGCCATACTATACATGGTCATTTTTAGGAGAAAAGCCATACTATACATGGTCATTTTTTTGAAGAAAAAAACATACTATACATGGTCATTTTTTTTTAGGAAAAAGCCATACTATACATAGTCATTTTTTATATACATATACTCATACATATACACACACACACATACACACATGCACACATGCACACATGCACACATGCACACATGCACACATGCACACATGCACACATACACACACATACACACACATACACACACATACACACATACACACATACACACACACATACATACATACATACAAATTCACATCGCACATCGCACTGGAGTATAAGTCACATTTTTAGGAGGGCAATTTAATATTTGATCAAAAAAAGGCTAAAAAGGTATCTGTTAACAGCTGTTTTTGAGTTTAAATATAACATAATAGGCTGTTGGCAGTCAGATGGAAGGGGAAAAAAAGTAGTGACAGGCCCATCCCAACTATGAGAAAATAGATGTGCTAGGGACCACACTGACATTGCTGGGGTACTAATTCATGTAAACCTTTTTCCAAAAACACAAAGGCGTGTCGACGAACTCACCTTGAGAGCATCTTGCGTGTCATCCAGGCAGTAGACCCGGATGTGGTACTCGGCGGCAGGGCACGTGAGCGGGCCGAAGATGGCCAGCTTGAGGCGCTTGGTAGTGGCGGCGCTAAGCGACTGGCCCACCAGGCAATACGTGCCCAGAGTCTCCGTAAGGATATGGCATGCCTCGTCGTCCATCTGGATATAGCATGGCGTGGTGAAGTTCTCCTCACCCACCACCACCATGTCCTGCGGCACAATAGCAAATTTAGGGCAGGCCTATAGAAATAGGATGGTTGGATGATGACAACAACCTTTTTTCCATTATTTGACACTAGAATTCTTTTTCAAAATGTCCATCAAAATGTAAATTTTTGACAATGTGTGCAAAATTGCTTTGTTGTGAACACCATATGACACATAGCCAAGACCATAGCTATACGGCGACACAGTTTTCACAATCTCATTGTCAGGATTCTCTCTTTACATGTGGGTAATGTTTTTGTTTTATCTGCCATGATCTCGGAAAAGGGCGTGCAACTTGCTTTCCAATAAAAAAAATTGAGATTCGCTGTATTTTGTCGCTCTATCTTACCTCCCACGTATTCTGCGGTGACTGGCTCTTGAGCTGGATCAGCCAATCCTGTTGGCCCTCAGAAATGGCACAATGGTGCATGGTGAGGACCAGGGGCCGCGTCAGCAAGGCGCCTGGGGGGCCGCAGGACACCACGGGGCTCAAAACTGCTTGTCCGTCTTCAACTGAAGGCCTGGAGGTCGGGTGGTGGTCGTAGATTAATTCAAGACTCATGTTGAACAACAACAGGCTTTATAATATCTAATGCAAGTTCCTTGTAATAGGATTTTTTTTTAATACATTGTCATGTGAAAGTTGTGAACTATCATAAATATAGATAAAGATATATAGATATAGAGATAGAGAGATATAAAGCTATAGATAGAGAGATAGAGCTATAGAGATAGAGAGATATAGAGATAGAGAGATAGAGAGATATAGAAATAGAGATATAGAGCTATATAGCGATATAGATATATAGATATAGGGATATAGAGATATAGAGAGATAGAGATAGAGAGATATAGATATATAGAGAGATATAGAGATATATAGCGATAGAGATATAAAGATAGAGAGAGATAGAGAGATATATAGAGAGAGATAGAGAGATAGAGATATAGATAGAGAGATATAGAGAGATATAGAGAGATATAGATATAGAGATATAGAGAGATATAGATATAGAGATATATAGAGAGATAGAGATATAACGATAGAGAGATATAGATAGAGATATAGATGGAGAGATAGAGAGATATAGATAGAGAGATATAGATAGAGAGATATATGATGATATGATGATGTAGAAATACATTAGTTTCTTGAAGTGCCTTGCATCCTCCAAGCACATTACATTTTTTCTGTGATATTATAGTACAGTATAAAAGGTGGGAGGAGTTAAAACATTGAGTGTTTTTTAAATTATTTTTTAAAAGCCTACGTGTATCGAAAACGCAACATCTATAGTACGATAGTATCGTGACAAGTTTATACTGAGTTAAAACCAAATATTGTTGGTAACTCGGAACGAAACAGGCTAAAATGTCCTAGGTGACCCGTCTTGTGTTTGGTAGGAGTAGACATCGATAAGCAATGCAACCTCCATTAGGTAGCATGCATATTCAACCATGTTTTTGTATCACTATACCTTCTGGTTTTTTTTCCTTTCTCCCTCTTTACATCTCTATTGTGTCCAACTTCATTCACTAAATAAACACCCACAACAGGAGTACACTGAACTCCCACGTGGCACATTAAAAACCCTTGGATTTACCGTTTGCTTTGTCTAAATTTGCGATGATAAGTTGTGAGACTTTTCAAGATTCAGTTAAAACTTAGGTTTAAGTAGCTGAATGCGACAACAACACACACCATGCTCATATGTATAGTGTACGCTAGCTAATACCGTGACTCATAAAAAGAACTCTAAAAGCGGGCGGGCGCCGGAAGCCTCGGAAAGTCTGTTCTGACGCCTGCCCTGCAACTCAGCATCAACTTAAGCACAGTTAAGTGGATGCTTTGGAGAGTGATGATGCGGCTCTATAAGTACGGACATCAGGTTGTTCAAAGGCTTCAAGCGAAAGATTACCAAGCTTGGAAATGTTAAGTTGGTAAATTCATTTGGGTGGCTACAGGGGAGGGAATGATATTCTTATTAAAAGAAGAAAAAAAAACTCCGGATGTAGTAGGTTTTTGACTTTCACAGCACAGGTTACTTACCTCAAGGATTCCTTCCTCTGCACGGTCACGTACATTTCATACACACGACCCTGCGGGATGGCTCCTGCCGGGATAAGCAGACTCACACCTGGAATACACAATACACATCCGACCAAATGTTATTCATATTCTTTTCCAGGGTTAATGAATGACAGATGTCATAAAAAAAAACTCTGTTTTTCATGTGAAGGATGTATGCATCTAATTTACCAATTTCGTCATACGCAGTTTCTGGGTATGATGACAATTAGGCTTTTTGTCGAGTCAATGATGATGACAAAGCCTATGTCCGATTATTATTATGTACTTTTGCATGTTCTTGGGATGTGGGAGGAAACCAGAGTACCTGGAGAAAACCCACGCACGCCCATGTAGAACATGTGAACTCCATATAGCAGGGGTCGGGAACCTTTTTGACGAAGAGAGCCATAAACAATTCATATTTTCAACCATTATTCCTTGAGAGCCATACTAAGAATTTCAAAGTAAAAATACATGAAATGTGTGCAATTTATTAATCATTTCACCACTTTGGAAGTAAAAAAAAGTCTCTGAATTCTTTTGAGTACATTTTTTCACTGTTGCTAATCAATGAGTATCAATCAGAGTATTAATGCAGAAGAGTCTAATGAAGAAAAATTATGATTAAAAAGGTGCTAGAGATAGTGTCAGGGCCACATTGCCGGCGTGACGCTCCCATTGGTGTGTTCGGGAGTTAGGTCTCTCACTAGCGGTTCCCATATTTTACCACAGGTTAGCGGAGAGCCATATACACCCATCAAAAGAGCCACATATGGCTCCCAAGGCATAGGTTCCCTACCCCTGCCCCTGCCATATAGGCCTCAGAATTGTGAAACCGACTTGCTTACCACTTGGACATCGGGCCGCCGGGAGGTGACATTTTATTTGAAAATAACCATTCCACTTGTCATAGGAGTCTCAAATTGCTGGGCGCATTGTGATTTCAATTTTCCCATCCATTATTGATTTCATTTGAAGTCTTGTCAAAAAAGCGTCTCTGAAAGATTTTCTCGTGCCTACAAACACTCACTGCTTATGTCGGATAACACATTGATTTCACCATGGCCTTGAAGTGACCTTTTCCACAACAACAGATTTTTTAAAAAGTAGCAAAGAGACAAGACAACTTCTTCTAACTCGGCAGCCTGAACGCTAAGTGTGAACTCCTGCGTATTGTACCTGAGTTGGGGACGATGAGGTGACCACCTTGTGAGCTGAAGGAACCGACAGCAGTGCAGGAAGGGTCCCTGGAGCGCAGCAAGGTCTGGGCACGGCGACCAATCGTGCTGTCGCTGTTTTCCGGAAGGCCGTGCGGCAGTTTTGGCGAGAGCTTTGAAGAGAATTCCCCACCCAGGTCGTCTTGTGGCGTCACTAGGCCAGAGGAGTTGTACACCTTGATCTTGAGGTTGGGCAGAGGGTCCAACAGGGGGGAATTGGTCATGGGGATTTTGTCGGCCGTGTCGTGCAGGGCGTAGACGGGTCCCCGATACAGGGCGGCCGCCGAGGTCAAGTCAGGGGGAGCGGTGAGGAGATCGGCTAGGGTGAGAAGGGAAGAGAGAAGATAAAAAATGACCTCCAGGAAATAACGCTGCACCCTCGATTGGCGCCCACCTGCTTTTGCCCGCTTGCTTTTTACCCATCAGGGAAATCAATTTTGCCACAGCGCAACATTACTCAGTGTGAGGCGCTAAAGGCCAGCTGGGATTCATGAAGACCAGATGGCAGCGCTAAGGCTCCGCTTAGCCGTCAGCTACGGGATAAATGTTCCTCGTACGGGCAGAAGACGTGACGCTCTGTCGCTCGCCGTTGTTTGCTTTGATACGTAAGCAAATAAGCAGATGACTCTCCGGCGATATCCTTTTTAGTTAACGCTGCGTTTTAACAGTTAGGTTTTACATTCGCCAGTGAACAGGAATGAAAAGTTGAAAAACTGCTATTTTCACCATTACAATGCATTTCTTGAAACTTTCCATGGGAAGTTTAGTCTGTAAAATTGGACACTTTGTAAAGGTTATTTAAAGAAAAAAATTAATGATGATTTTAGGCTTGCATGGTTGGATGAACGGTTGGTTATGTGGGTTTCTGGTTTTGAGTGCTTTCGTGGCTGTCAAAACAGCACCTTGAGTGGCAGCAAATGTGTTAAATAAGGAACCTTAAAATGCCCCAAAATTAACAGTAAAAAATGTGGAAATGCCCCAAAATCAGCAGGAACCAACAAAGGAACAAGCACATGGAAAATTCATCAAAATGAATCCAAAATTATCCAAAATTTACTGGAAGTAGTAGCCTAAAATAGAAGTAAAAAAAATCAAAAGTGACGCAAAATTAACTCATTGCTTGCGATTGATAATGATATATTATAATCCAATTCATTTTAACTGACTGTGGATGCTCATCTACCTGTGCAATTGATGGTGCTAGATGTCCAACCAATTTTGACTGGGAGGGGCAAATGAACGAACTCCCATTCAAAATGGATTGGGTGTCTAGCGGCATCAATGACAGCCAGTAAAGTAACTTTTTCGGCCCAAAACAAACTGGTCCACTTGAAATCTAATGGTATTGTGGCCTGTGAACAAAACTGAGTTTGACACCCCTGGTTTTGTGTATTTTATCTATGTCTGTGTATAGTAGGGGTGTCGCGTTCACTAAATGTAAAGAACGCACGTATTCATACACCGATGGGCCATGCAAGGCTTTTTTACACACACTGGACTGAAAATGCAGATGAAAATTTCAGGGAAGCACCTTTGCGCGCTGTCTTGATGCTGACGGGCTGAAAGCCTCCATTGAGAGCGGACGAGTCCATGACGCCCGAGTCAAAGTCCCGGTGGTTCTTCCGATATATGAACAGCGCCACCACCACAGAGATGACCAGGCACATGATCACGGCAATGACGACGCCCACGTAGAGGGCCACGTCATCTGTGCTGGGGGCCACTGCAGACAAGACGGGAAAGAAAAAAAACATCAATAATGCTATGAGCAGCTAGGATTGAGATAATTGATGCATGTGCTGGCCAGTTACATCTGTTGGGCAAACATATATAGTTATTTGGTGAGGCCTGGTAAAACTGGCATCAGAAATCAAAATGATTAGCATATTGACTATTAAAACCAGCAACTCAAGAGTCTTATTTCCTTATGTGAAGCTGTTATTCCTAAACACAAGGATTAAGGCAAAGGCAGCTTCTTTCCATTTTGCAGCTTTAGATTGTTTGTCACACTTGAGGGTAATGGCGCTACTTGTGTGTGTGTGTGTGTGTGTGTGTGTGTGTGTGTGTGTGTGTGTGTGTGTGTGTGTGTGTGTGTGTCTCATCGTTTATCTTCAACCTGCACAAGGGACTAAAAACGGAAAAACCTCTGGCTATAATCGTACATATTTACATATACTATATCTACATGTCCATAAATATGTATATATTCATTAATATGCACTGTCCCTTTATTAAATAAATCAAACTCAAACTAAAAACATTTTTGTGAGTTTCATGCATTGTGACATTGCTACGTTTTTAGAAAGAATGAAAGAAGGCAAAGCAAAGCAAGTCAGAAAGGGAAAACACCTCTGCTCCAAAACCCCATCCCAATGTACTTTCCAGATTATGTACACTATAAATGACAAAACTTGGCCGGTAGATGGAACCAAATACTACACAGCTAAAACCCTTACAGGACCTGCAAAGTGAACGACACTTTGTCTCTATAATATTCTTGCCCCCCCAAAAAATACAAAAAAAAAATAGTGCACCAAGTCAATGGATGTGAAACCCAGCATGACTGTGACAGAGCCAATACAACAATAAGTAAAATCCAGAGGGATGGTGGGAAAGTATAAAAGGTTCCCTCTGCCCCCTCTCCCTCCCCCTATTTTTTTTTCTGAACACAGCAGACCAGGAACTCTGAAGTGTCAAAATAACGGCGTCATCATCCTCCCCTGCGTCGGGCCGTTATAATTCTTCCGCCTCGACAGACGGGAACCGACAGCCAAGCGGGGAGTCGAGTGATGAAAGCTAGAGAATGTAATTTCTCTCCCCGAGTTCGCCTGTGGTGATTTAACGTGCGAGCCGTGCATTGATGATAACTTAGCAGCCTGCTAAGTATACGCATTAAAATGTATCACTTAGATGAATACATCCCTTTGAAAATGAGCCATTGTCTGTGCGTGGAAAAAAAATATAAGGAATGGCAATGACAGGGGCTTATTATTATTATTATTATTATTATTATTATGAAGGCACAGACATGAGCATTAACTTCCGGATGAATTAACAGACTGGAGGTAGACGGGGGCCTGTAACACAATAAGAGATAAAACGCTGAAATACAAGTTTTAAAAAAGCAATTATCATGGTGACTGTGCTTCTACTCGGTTTCCTCACCTTTAAAGAAGACATTGAGAATGATGTATTTACACTTTTTAAAGCAGCTCCAATTATTTCTTTTTCCAAGCGGAGCTGATATTAGCGCTCTTTGTCTATTAGTCTTATGCCTGAGAGCCACAGCGGATATAATTACGACCGACGTTTTGCAGGAAAAACATTATGCGGCTTAACTCAATAGAGGAAGTTTGCAACGGTCGTCCCATCATTTCTTGCAGCGCTTAAAAACATAGATTAGTTTTAACATTAATAGGAGTCGGGAGTGTGTGTTTGTAGACTTTTTTTCTGTCAGTGTTATGTTTTAGGGACTATTGCAAACTCTATTGCAATGCATTTTTAATACAAATAACAAACAAAAACAAAAATAAAAGAAATATCTGTTCTGATTACCGTATTTTCTCGCATATTGACCGCATCCACGTATAAGCCGTACCCTTAAAATTGTCTTAAAATCGTTTAATTTTACGATTTCTCTCGTATAAGACGGCCCCTGATTCGCGATTTTCACCTCCATATTCATGGTTTTAATAGGAAGTACAAATGTGTTACTTTGGAGGCAAAATTTTAAGAAAATATGGGGAAATATGTTTCTCTGCATAACCACCCTACCAGTATTCGTACATTCGCCAAATCAGACACTATTTTCTCTTGTTAACGCAATACAGGATGATTCATTTTTTTTAACTGTAGTCCCCCTGGAGCCATAGTATCCCGAAGAATGCAGATTAGAAATGATTTATCTGGTTAATTTCACTTATTCGGTGTGCAAGCACGCCATTGACTGAGCTATTTGTATGATTGCTGTTTGAGATAACTTCCCATATTAAGCCAACTTTAAACAAAGCACGGCTGGGTGTATGTGAGGATGAAGGTTCTGTTATGTGCTTTCCTGTATTGACTTCTCTACATAAACAACAAGATTTGAAAGAACACAATAAAATGAAAGACTTCGCCGATTGTCAGTGTGAAAAGACTGTAAGTGGTTATATTGATCAAAACATGGGAACATTATTCTGGCTACTTAATTCACGTTGTAATTGCTTTAGCAGTGCAGTGTGTTTACTCCAGTGTTTCCCCAACCATTTTTGAGCTGAGGCACACTTCTTGCATTGTAAAGATCTCAAGGCACACCACCATTTTAACATTTTCCAATTTTAAACTCTCACCTATATTTACATTATAAAGTCATTCTCATCAAATTTTGTTATTAACACGGGTCAAAGAAACACAAAAAAATATTTAAATATCTAATTTTTCACACTGACACCACTTAAAATTACGCGAAAATCAGTTTTGGGCTCACACAGACTTTACGACGCCAAAAGTTGATGCCCGTGAAACTTCCGAATCACGTTACGTTAAAATATAAGCAATAGAATACATTTAAACTTGTTGTATTAGGATTTGAATCTTGTAATATTGCACTATGTATTTATTGTTCGTCATTTCAATTTTAATCTCAAAATATTATTTTTTTTCTGTCAGAATATTATAATTTATCACTTCTTGTCATGTCATTTTCCGCGAGAAACCAAACCATTGCTCACAGCACAGTGGTTGAGAAACACTGGTTTACACGACCACAATGATCAAGTAAAACACGAAAAGGTCAAAAGTCCTACTCCTAATAGATGCTTGGAAAATCAACTCCAGACACTAACAGACGCAACCTCAAGGCCTCCCCGCTCAGTTGACAACAACATAAATGGCTTTTGGTTGTATAAAAGAATGTGAAAAGACAAGACAAGGCAAAGAAAATGAAATAAATAAAAAGGGAATGAAATAACTCACATGTACTTCCCAATTCAAGCGTGCCTTTAGCCTCAGTTGACTTCTGATATAAGGAACCTTGAGGAAGAGAGGGGAGGAAATGGGCGGGGGAGTTTAGGGAGGAGTTGTGGAACATGGCAGGAGAGAGGGATGATGAAAATCTAATTTAAGCCAACTGAAAAACAAACGCAACAAATGAGACAGCAACAAAGTTGTGAGTAGAAGTAATGACGCAGCGCACGCCATCCTTCTTGATCTGGCCCCTCCCTTCTCCTGCATGAGAACAGATGAAGAGAGGCCGAGGGAATACGGTTTGCTAGTAATGTTATCCATCATCTCAAAAACTCAACCAGAGCAGCCACGTTAGTACTGAAGACCGATTGGACAGGTGAGGGGAAAGAAGCACCACTTACAGAACATTTACTGAATACTTCTGACGACATGTCATTGCTAAACTAAAGGTTTTGCGACAATTTCTAATCCTAGGGTTGCCAACCGTCCTTTGTAAAATGGAATCGGCAAGTATTCAGAAACAAAACTATGCGCCCCGTATTGAGTTTAGAACGGACGTGATTTGTCCTATATTATAATGAAAACGTGTCTGATTTGTAGAACAAACTAATCTTGGTAGGGTGCTTTTTAAGGGTACTCGGAGGATTCGCCGAAAGACGTTTCGCCGACGGACGTTTGGCCGACGGACAGTTCGCCGAACGGACGTTTCGCCGGAACGGGATTCGTGCGCTCGCCCCGCCCCCGGATCGTGTGTGTACAAGTTTTTCAACCTCGGCCCACGGGCCAATGTCTGCGTGACCACAAAACTTTCGCCAGATTTAACTTTGGTCTTACTAACCATATACGTATTTCTGGCTGCGGGTCGTTAACTCTCTCCTTTCTCCGTTCATTTTATGGTGTTAAGCTTGGTTTCCATGGTAACAGTTATTCATTTGGTTGAACCTAGAAGACCCAGCTTTCCTCTTTGGGGCTATATTGTTAAAAAAAAGACGACGAAAAAAAAGCAAAGATACTCTCGCCGCAGAAAAACACAAGCACTGTGCACTATTAAGCAGAAACTATGCTGGACGGGACTTAATGGGGGGGGGGGGGGGTCATAAACGTAACTCGAAGACTCCCTGTGTAGATGGCTTTGTGAATGCAAAGAAGGTCATACTACACTGAGATATTATTCAATCTCGCAGGAACCTTCCATAAACAACGACACAAACAATATCCTCTATCAGGGAGACAAAGAGCCACAGGCAGACAAGTGGCCAGCAGAAAAATCAATGAGATGATGGATGAGGACCTCTGGCATAATCACCATATGCAGAGTCCTGTCTAAAGAGAGAGTTATCTAGATGACATTAGGTATGATAAGCAGGGTACAACCTGGTTGGTCGCAGACCAGACGTAGGGCGCAAAAAAAACAGTAAAAAGCATTTGAACTCACATTCAAATATATCAAGATGTTCAAACTATTCACTTTTCAAGGCATGTAAAGGAGAGGAAATTTTGCAGAGAATTACGCTACCCAAGAAATGAAGCTGCACAGTGAAAGAGTGGTAAGCATATTCACCCCGTGTTTGCGTGGGTTTTCTTTGGATACTTCTAACACACACATTGGCTGATTGGCTACATTGTCCGTAGTTATGAGTATCTGCGGAAATGTTCGGTTGTCTCATAGTGCCCTGCCATTGGCTGGCAACCAATTTCGGGCATCCCTCGCCTACTACCCAAAGTTGGCCGAGATTGGCACCCTTGTGAGGATAAATGTAATGAAAAATAATTGGATAAAGAAATGTGAAGATTCTAGAAATAATGAGAAATAGTGTAGGCGTGAACCAGTTTTCCAGTGACTTTCGCTTCCTGGTATTTGACAAAAGTCGTGGTCGACCTTGTCAACGTTCGCTCGCTCTCCAAGTCAATGTCAGGAAAATGTCACGTCTAAAAATGATCGCGCTAGGGAAAAACAACATGGGAAGAGGCCAGGGCAGAGAACTGAGAGAGTGCAAGACATGTCTGAGTCGCTGAGCTGTGAAAGTTAGGTGTCGGAGATTGTGTTTCAGGCCCCATTTACATTGCATGGTTCAAGTGGCACAATTTTATATTTCGTACGCTGATTGATGTATTGCAATGCATGGTGGGGAATGGATTTTATTTGACTGATTGATTGAATTTATTCAACAACAGCAACGAAAAGAGCACATCCGGACATACAGTAAAGTAACATTGCCAAGGATAAACATAATAAACCTGGTTTATTTCCATTTTGGTCCTCTGAGTTTTTCCAATTACATATTTTTGCCTGAGCCAAAGTCATCTGATTTTGAGTACCGATCTGGCGCCTCGGCTATTTGTTATCTTATTAAAAAACAAAACCTTTTCATTTTGACACTGTCCTTGTCCATCTGAACAATTTTCTTGGTTTTGTAACTATTAAAAAATCTGAAAATATCTTTCCGATTTTCTAAAAAATGTTGCGTAGCATAAAAATTTACTTCTTTTAATTTCTTGTTTATTTCCTGTACATTAAAATTCCCTTTTTGCTTTGTATCTCCTAAAGAATTTAAAAACATGATCTTTTCACCCTATTTCGATCGAAGAAATCAAATGGAGGAAATTTAATATGCTACATTAGATGTACTTTATAATTTACATCAAAATTGCTGTATGTGCAAAAGCTACACATGTTATATATGATTCAATAAATATATATATACTTTTTAAAAATACAATGAACATGTTAATGTTTGACTCTTAGCCTCACACATCCTAACAGTCAGACATTCTTTAGTAAATTATTTACCGTGCTTTAGCTTTAAATTACAATAAAAGCTTTGACGAGAGATATAACAACAGAAAATAGGATCAGAAGGAGTTTCTGGTATCAAAAATCACCGGCATACATCAGTTTAGGGAGTGAAAAAAGCACTCTGAGTGAGTTTAGATTTCGTAAAACAACTTCCATTGGCTTAATGTCGACTTCCACATAATGGCTTCTCAATTTGAGTGGAAATGGACATTAGCATTGATATAAATGGTTTCACTCTCTTAGCTTCCCATGGAAAAAAAATCAATCCTGAACTTGTTTCTGAATCTATAGAAATATATCTTCCTTTCAATCTTTCCCTGCGCAGAATTCATGATTAACCATTCAAGTAGTCGTGTGCTACATGAAAACATTCCAGTAGGCGGCAAATGATAATAAAATGTCATCCATGTACTGGTACGCAAAATCGGATGTTGTAAGTTTAGTTTTTACTTAAATTTCTCTCTGAATCTAATAGCTTCCAAGTTGGCATCATTATAAATGCTTTATATAGTCACGGGCCCCAACTACAAAGGGTCCAAAAAAATGTGGCTTACACTATTTTTCACGACATGGTTGATGACCGTGAAAATTGCGGTGGCTTGCGTCATTACTTTACAGTATTTTATTTCACTTGACAAAAACTTTCGGAAATAGTTGTAATGGACATTAAAGCTCCCTACTGAAAGCAATTAATTAGTTTTATGAATGTGTATTTCCTTCTACCCATTCGCACAAGCAAACACAGCTGTGTTCGCCAACCAGAGAGTGGTTAAGTGTTTACAAACATGCGGGGAAACTTCATTATTTGTATCACTTTGATTATTTTTTTCCATGAACAAAGAAAGGATTCAAAGTACACAAATCAGTAGAGAAACTATGACTGAAATTGTCCTTGTTTGGATGGTAGTTGGCACTATAAACAGCTGTGTTTTGATATATCAATGTGTGAGGTGTGTTTTGAGCGATGAATGCCAACAAGTGGAACGCATTGCTTTCTATAGCAGACATTTCAGCCTGTTTGGAAACTGTTTTAACGGCTTGGCTTTTGCTCAAACAAAAGACGGAAAAACTACAAAGAGGTCATCGCCCCAGGAAACAGCGTTCCAAGTGCACCAAAAACAAGCTGTCTATTTTTCCTTTTCTTATACCCTCCACCCAACAACTGCAAAAGCCAATATGGAAAATGCCATTTATGAAAAGGCTTTCAACTCCTGAAGCTGTTGGTGAACTTTGAAATGATTGTGAGTGTAAGCGGGAGTCATTAGGAGAAATAATTGCTTCCTGTCAGAGTTGTGAAACTGCCCGGGCAAACTCATGGCACTTTGCAGCCATGGGTTTCAAGCAGATGTTTTAAAAATAAAAAAGGTAACACCCAGAGATTGTTGTTGTTTTAATAGCTATATTTTGTTAAGGAAAAAAAACTGCAATTTCCGGCTAATCATTTACTCATTAAATAATGTCATCTTTATGTTCCATTTTTAAACTACGTATACTTACACTTTTGGTGCAATATAATTTGCCATTAAAGAATTGATTACCAGTGATGAAACATGATGAAAAGCAGCTGGTAAAACATATGAATCCCATCACTATGAAAGTGAGCACAACTCTTGCTCGGAGAGAAATGAACACTGAAACTATATTTTCAGGCCGTAAAAAAAAGAAAATGACAAAACAAAAACAGCCATGCGCCACACAAAGTTAGATCAGAAGCAGAAGAGAGATTTCAGTTAATGTTATGGGTGAAAAGAAATCGAATAAACAAAGGAGTGGAGAGGAAGGGATGAGGGGATACCGACACTCGAAATTGTGATACTCACGCTGCATGCAAAGGCCATCCGTGCAGTTCTTGGACAGCAGCACCATGCCTTCACAGTCCTTGCCTCCATTTTTGGGCGCTGGAGCGCCGCATTCTCTCCTTCTCCAGTGGGTGCATTCTGTCCCACAGGTGGACCACTTACTCCACTCTGTCCATAGGCCATCCACTATCACACAATAAACGATACACATGAGGCTATCGGCTGATGGTGTGGTCCAATGAGTGTGTGATGAGAGAAATTAAATTTTTATGGGAATAAAAGAAGAAAAATCCAAAAGCAATGTACCATGATTTTTTAAAAATTCGCATATATACACATATACATATATATATATATACATACACACACATATATATATATACACACATATATATATATATATATATATATATATACATACATATATATAAAAAAATACATACATATATACATATACATACATATATATACATATATACACATATATATATACACACATACATACATATATGTATATACATTTGTATATGTATATATACACACATATATTGATTACTTATGTCTGTTTGTTGTTGTTATTTCTGCACTTTGTGGTGAAGCTTTAAATCTAATATTATACTTGTATAATTACTATAAAAGCATTCCATTCTCTCTCTCTCTCTCTATATATATACATATATATATACACACATACATATATATACATATATATACATACATACATATACATACACATATATATACATACACATATATATATATATATATATATATATATATATATATATATATATATATATACATATACATACACATATATATATATACATACATACACATACATATATATATATACATACATACATACATGTACATATATATATACATACATATACATACATATATACATATACATACATATATACATATACATAGATACATATACATACATACATATATACATACACATACATATATAAATATACATACATATACATACACATGTATATATATACAAAAATACATATATATATACATACATATATACACACGTATATATACACATACATATATATATCCCTAATACTCTTTGAAGCAATTACAAAGATGAGAGAAATACAAAAAAAAAGAACATTTATTAAGCCAATAGATGAGTAACAAACATGCAAAAACATTGTCTATTGCTTTCGATGGGCGAGTGTGGAGGAGGGAACTATATGGCAAATGACAAAACACCCACATAAACCCAACTTAAAATTATGAATTCAAAAAGGATGAAAAACCTAAAGAATTAAGTTAACTTTAACACTCAAACGACATGTGATCCAAGGCACACAAAAAGCATAATGGAGATGCAATTCACTGCGAGGCAATAGGATGCCAGCGGGTTGTTGGTAGAGGGTTGGCAGTAGAGCAAATCTATCATCTCAATTTCCAAATCAACTACAGGAAGTATATTTACTTCGGGGGATGTTTGATTTTTTTGTGAGATTTGGTGTTTTGTAACTTGAATTTCTTTTGTATCTTGGAACAAAATTTTCCCATGGAATATTTGGTAAGTAGGTACCACTGATATCTATGTATGTATCAAAATGTATTCACTATCGTCATAGGGTTAACCAAATTGTCAAAAACAAAACTATTAACGCAAGATGTAACCCGGTGCAACCATAGAAACACTACATAAGACGTAGATGCCCTGTGATGTGCCAGCAGGCGAGTCACGTCACCTCCATGAAGTTAGTAAGCCCATAAGTTGGACGTTTAGAACAACCGCATGAAAATCAATTTAAAATAATTTGATTTTATGGCAACTATAGTTGGGTCTATCCATTTTCTATGGTTACTGCTCGTTTAAAACGAAGAATCACGCCTGCACGTAAATACGTAATATATTAGAAACCAAAATTCATACTGTGTAACATGGTATCACAATAAACAGGTAATACCCTGCAGCTTTAGTGTTGCAGCAAATCTGACATTTACTTATTTCATGCATAAACAGATCAAATAAAGACTTAAGTGTAATATAGACAAATGCGTTTCTTAGTTTGGCGGGGCTATCAAAAAGATTTTAAAATAAAATTCCCACAAATGTCATACTACAACACTACTACTGCAGTATACTTTTGAACACATCTGATTACGATGATTCCAGTCCAATGATTCTCATGGAAATATAGCAATATTTGAAATGTTCAAAATTTCACTAGCAATATCCAACCCCTAACTAAATGCAATGTATACCTTAGTCATTTTTGTACAGCCTTACCTGGACAGAGAGGGTTGCAAGCCAGCTTCTGGATGCTTTGTCCGTCACAAATGGCGCCACCATTGAGGGGTGTTGGGTTAGTGCAACTGCGTGTGCGTTTCTGGTAGCCTCGACCACAACGGCTGTTGCACACTGACCATTCCGTCCACGTAGACCAGCCGCCATTTACTGAGGTTTGGAGAAAAAAAACACATTGAGCAGAACCCTTAAATTTTTTTCGTGTTACCTATGGGATGTAAATCAAGTCCTATCTACTCTTTGTACGATGACATAATACATTACACAATTGTACACGAAAGTCTGCCACAATTCGATTTGATTCAAGTATGTACACAATTGAAAGAATTTTATGTGAGGAGAAAATGCACCAAGCAATTTTAGTTCATTTTGTTGGAGAAACATTTGACACATTCTTTATTTTGATTAATTTGATTGGACTTAACTAATCAGTATATCGATTCAGATTGATTGACAAGTCTGCTACAATTCAATTCAACGGCCTTCAATCAATTGATGATGACATTAAAGTATGTACACATTTAAAACAATTAATTACATATGACCTGAAACAATAAATAATAACGGATGATTTTGTTGCTGAAACGTTTTAGGCATTCTTCATTAATTTTGATTGGACCAATCGGTAGATCGATTCAGATTGTTGAACCGTTACAACCTTAGAGGTGGCCCATTATAAAACCAAGCTTACCTTGATGTATTCTGTACATAGATATTAATGTCTCAATGTGGTGTTCAACATTCTTTAGTTTTTTTGACCATCTCCACTCAAGCTTTGGCTTTTTCGTGGGGTGGACAGTAGATTTTCCAGTCACCGATTTCCATTAATGCGTCTCTTTCCTCCTTCATCGGTCTTTGTCAGCCATAAAATCAGGCGCACAGCATCAACACATCATGCCACCGATACTCCCAAGCAGCCGCTGACATTTTCACAAAGCTTTCAGACCTCAACTACCAAGCCAGTATTTTTCTATCACACTGGGAAATTATACAAAAGCACACGTTGTCCTTGAAGATTTTTGGGGGGCTTTGGGCATCAGATTAGCTGCCTACGCAACCCAAAATGCATGAGTGGATATATTTATCCCTTTTTTGTAGTTATACTATGATTTACAATGACTTTTTTCCAAGTACATTTACGATTTAGATTATATTGTATAGTGTATAATTTTTTATTTTTTATGTTAACCTATCAGAATTGTAGGACAGTTTTGTACTGATAGGAATTTATGGTCATATAAAAAAATTTTTAATTAAAAAAAATCTTAAAACATTGCAAATACATTCACTTTAGTATTTGTATTTACAGGTTTGGGCAAAATTAACGATGGTGATTCTCTCATCATCCTATTTACATAATATTATAGAAGGTTTTTTTTCTTCTTGCCATAGTAGAAAGTATTTTTTTTTCTTATATGACTTGTCTCCTTGGATATACTCTTTTGTAGTGACAATTGGAATCCTCAAAATGTTGTGAATTATCTTTTGTTTTGACATCATACACAGCTTTCTTCAGCTACGCCGCTCTTTGCATTACTTTCACACGTGACAACGTTTGGAAAACGTGTGCTGCGTGAAATTTTGTAAACGAGGAGCCGTGGTGACACTACAGTGCTTTACCTATTACAGATAAGCTGACTTTAAAGACATTTTCCTCGCGTTGGTGACGGGGAATCCTTGCCGAGACGTCAAGTGCATGATACACGCTTGCTCCAATTCACAGCATGCGCCCTTGCGTCATTTAGACACCAGACGCATTAGTGCCTTATAAGCTCCTCATTTTAAACATTGTTTTTGCAATCACCGAGGAATTGCTAAAAATATGATTGTATTTCTCCTCTTAAGGTATGGCACAAGCGGCTCCATTTCCATCAAACACAGGACTGGAGAGCGCTTGATGGAAAAACATTTACGTAATCAAAAGAGGACACTTCGTGTATCACTTGTGGCGCTTCGGTTAGCCCCGAGCAGCCTTTAGAGTTGAACTTCACAAAGGAGCTCGGCAACGTCAGTTCTGTTAGCAGACGTGCCAGAAGCAGTGCTTTCAAAAATCACGTTTGGGTTGCAGTCCCTCTAGCTAAATAAAAGCAGAGTACTAATTTAAAATAAGTTAGGAACACATATCAAAAAGAGATACAATTTATAATTTAGATTTTTTATGCCTCCGAGGGCAGTCTGTTGTTACAGATTTTCGTTTTCAAGTGTAAAATTGTTGAATTTTGAATGACTAGTAAAAACGCTACCCATTTGATTTTTTTCTTTGCATCGCATATTTGGATAACCTTGAAATCATATTAATGTCAAGTTAAGAAATTTGGTTTGGATGGTGCTCAAAATACATATTAATACAGCAGTATTAAATATATTCAAAACACCTCACACTTTCAGAGTTCCGGCTACTTTTAGAAAACTAACTACAATTTTTCTTTCTTCCTGTGCATATATGACAATCAGTGATACAAGTGAACATTTATCATATAGTTTGTTTTTTGCCAAAGGACCATTAAAGGCTCAGATTTGAATCTGGTGGCAATGGCTTACTGCAACTTCAATACGGAATCATTTTATTATTTTATACTACCCTGACAAGAAGATTAAATTGTGTACTCAGATATGAGTGACTCACCGTAGACGATGACAGTGGCAGTCGTGCTGCGCCGCTTGGCCACGATGTTCTTGGCCACGCACGTGTAGTTGGCTGTGTCTGAGAGGCGTGCTTGCTTAATGATCAGATTGTGATCGATGGTGATGTAGAAGTTCCTGTCATCCGCAGGGTCGATCACCTCCTCATTCTTCAGCCACTCCACCTAAATCCGAAAAATTTAAGAAAGTTTGCTAAGTGGAGCGCAGGCTTTACGCCGAAACTGAACAACGTAGACTTTCATTCATCAGCAAATTTCCATTCTCATCTGCTGAATGGAAAACTGACTTTAACGAAAATCATTTACAAATTTGTTCATGTAGCCAAAATTTCGCTTAACCTTCACTGAACCTCTGAACTAATTTGTGAACTTATTCACATACTTCAACTTTTTCAAGTACAACTTGAACAATATCCATTCATTATTCCTTTCTGTTCAGGGTTAGTGACAATAACGTGGGCTTTGCCATTTGTGCAACTAATGGAACAAAAAGGACAATGTTGAAGAAACGTTTATTGACAGCACATGGGGGGAAAAAAGGAAGAAAAAAATGGTGTAGTCCATTTTTTCCTTTGGGCTCATTTTGATTCATATTACCGAAGCGACACGGTCTGATGTCAAGAGCACTTTGATATGTGGTGGCTAATTAAAATTTGAACAAAGGAAGTTTTCAGTGTACATAGATGTACTGTTTGCAAAGATGTTTGTGGAGAGGGGTGAAGGACAGGTAATGGTAGAGCAAGAGAAAGTGAGCAATGGTGGAGTTCTCCATGTCTTACACACCCGACTAAAATTAGGGCTCATTAATACAAGCAGAAATGAGAAGGTATGCTCAAGTCGACATCACATTTCGCCACAAATCAAGCATCTTTCCCCCACATCCCGCACAGATCCTCATTAGCTTCTTAATGGAAGCGGAACTTCCACAAGAGGTAATTGGCATATTTCTCGTCGTTAAACGGGTGAAAACTGTCACATCTTGGCGATTGCAAATCAGAAAGACAGCCAGTCTAATATAGGAAAATGGATCATGAGATGTCGAGTTTAAGTCAACGCTAAAAAGGCAATGTGGAGGAGGAAGAAAATGACTAGAATTATCTGTGGTTTTTGTCCTATATAGCAAATAGACAGACAAGACACAGACATTTACCGAGCCCTCGAGAAAATACATCCAGGAGAAGGTCAGTCGTAATGACTTGAGATCAAGGCTGTTTTTCATGGACCTAAGTTGCCGTACAGCAATAACGTGTAGCCAGTGTTCAATTGCAAAGTATTCAATAAAAAAAAAAAACTCGGTTAATGGAAAATTTTTGTTGGGTCCAAACAATATGGATTTCTTTATGGTCGGATGACAAATCCAATGTTTGGAAGAAAATAACATCTGAAATTACTATGTGTTGACATGTCAATGTGCATTAGAAAAGCAAATTTCTATGGATGTCATTGGAGTACCAGCAATGCTATTAATAAACGCATTACTCTTAAGTTCAAAAGCTCGAAGACTCTCCAATACATTTTGGCTGATTAAGAAAGTGCTTGACTTATAAAATAAAAAGTCACTCATTAAACATTAATTCCCATGTTAACTTAAAAGAAAAGGGGGGAAAAAGGTTCCACCTGGCACAAAGCAATTCACCTTCCCGACAGTTTCAGATTGCCGGTAGAAACAGAGCCTTTTTTTTCTCCACTTTAGTTTAAAAAGTAAACAAAGGAGCGCTCAGTTTTAGGAGCGTAGATGCCTCCCGTTCCAAACAAGTTCCTGAAGGTAATGAGCGCCAACTACAGTGTTTTGCAAAGGAAGCTTGACGTGAGTGACAAGTGAGCGCCTGGAGGCCAATTTCTACTCAACTGCCGCCGAGACCTCCTGACGCCGGGGGTCTCTTGTCCAAACTATGGGAGCCACATACTTCTTTCGGCTGTGTTTTTGATGCGTTGAGGTGAAAAAGTCACTTAGTCTCAGTAAGGTGACCTACCTCAGCAATCGAGCAAAAAAGGATATGAGGCTTAAAATGGTTTGATATGTGTGTGTTCAAGCACGGTGAAGGTTATGTCT
The DNA here is from genome assembly GCF_051989625.1 of Stigmatopora argus. NCBI lineage: Eukaryota > Metazoa > Chordata > Actinopteri > Syngnathiformes > Syngnathidae > Stigmatopora > Stigmatopora argus. The sequence continues at coordinate 8,434,221 of NC_135402.1, forward strand.
ACACTTAAGAGTTATTTCCTCAGTACTGTGATTCAGGATAAAATTGCTTTTATTTTGCTCTTAGAAAGGTGACCGGCATGGACATCTCATACATTTTGAATAAAAACAATTTGTGTCTATTTACAAGCATGCAGAGGTTCCAAAAATACATTTGAAGCAATATTCATTTATTCATTTTCCAAACCGCTTATCCTCACAAGAGTCGTTGGGGGTGCTGGAGCCTATCCCAGCTAACTAAAGTCACCAGGCGGGGGTACTCCCTAAATCTGTTGCCAGCCAAAAGCAGGTCATATTGATATAAATATTCTATCCATTCACGCATATGTCGGGGAAATTTCGAGTTTTCAATCAGCTTAATATGTACATTTTTGGGATGTAGGAGGAAATCAGAGTACCCAGAGAAAACCCACCTAAGCACAGATACGTGTAAAAGCCCACCAGAAATCTGAGGCAGACGGTCTAACCACTCTAACACCCTGGTGCCCGTTAAAAGATAATTTATTTGTGAAGACTCATTTTTAATTAAGAATTAGATCATTTTACCAGCAAGCAACATTTCAATCATTTGGTCGAGATATTAAAAAAAAAACCTGGGAGGAATTTTTGTTGACATTTTACAAACTAATGTTATTATTCGTGCCGTGGTAACTTAAAAAATAAATACCCCAATAAAATTTATATTTTTTTCGCTTTCGCCTTGGAGTGAACATGAAAGGGTGAAGGAAACTGTCAAGCAGGAGCTGAAACTTCAGGCTGTTTAGCCTGTCAGCACTTTGGGCACAGTAAATGTTTTGCAGTTCTGCTTGGTTAACTCGGTGTTTCCAGGTCAATCACAAGGCTTGACAGGGTTCATAACGACGTCTACAGCCTCAAACAACAAAAACACACACGTCCGCACGTCTGAGCGGGACTTCTTTCCTCCCACATCAATCTGGTCTTACATCATTTATCCGTTTCTGCAATCTCAAGAGAGCTTTTTCCAAATACACTTTTATAATGTTCTACCATAGATTGGGAATAAGTGTCACAATTGGTTGTATTCGTATTTTCGTTTAACTTTTTGTTCATAGCTTACCTCAGCCATTGGGATGCCTTCAGGTGGGCGGCATTGGAGTAAGACTTCCTGTTCAAGTAACACTTCCTTTCCGAGCGGTTCTTGGTCAAAGGTTTTCCTCAAGTCTACAATACAGAAGAAAGAAAATTTAATTAATACTGGGAATTGATCGATAACTGTTATAGAACATAGGTCGGAGCTATCTGCCCGCTGTGTTTAATACTATGGTTAGACTGTATGCTATAAATATAGCTATTTTATGAGTATCGGATTTAGTCATAAGATCGGTTCCAATCCAGAAGTCGTGTGTTTTCATTCATACCGTTATGCTTTTTGGTTGCTATAAATCAAACCCCAGAGCATTTATTGAGGAGATAATAGCAGGGCTCACTTTGAAAAAAAAAAGATTTGTCATTTGGTCATTATATTACTTTTAGTTGTCTACAAATGTGGCAATCGGATTGGGACAGCCGTAATAATCACTGTCTTTAATATTTTTGTTCAATATATTGTATATGCCTTTAGGACGAGAAGTGATGTTACCAATTGAATCAGCAATGAGGGATTTGTGAAAGGCAAGTGTTTGGTGGTAGAATCATGGCAAAACTCGAAAAAGAAAACTATGTGGTTTGCATGTAAAAACTCTCATTGAAAAAAAAATGCATTTTATTTAACAAAAAAAAACATGCTCATCAAACAAATAGTGGCTACTACTGCATTCTTACCATTCTAATTGCATTTCGATTATTTGCACAAACTGATTCATCTTTGCTTTCAAGTGCATTTGCTTTCAGATCAAATTGTATTCACATGTAATTCAGTAACAAGGAAAATGACTGTCAAAAGTCATCTCCTTCCCACCCAGATCCCAACTTTCGTAAGAAGGAATCAAGACATACAAGGTGATTTGTTTGGTCTACTTCCTCCGAAACATATTTTGTTGGAAGAATCATTAGTGACCCGACACGACACTACAGTTTATGCTGTTTTATTCCAAGTCACTCTGATCTTATAGTTTGCCTCAAGGAGCCCCAAAACGCAAATGATAACTTCCACAATATGCCATTAAAAAGAGGGCGGGAGAGTTTTACCGCAGTCTTGTTGATGCGAAAGAGAATATTTGGAAGGAAATGTTTTCTTTATTTGTTTTCACAACACTCAAAATGGCTGTATGCTGCGAAAAAGCTATTGGACACGCTCAGGTCACCCTATAAAATGCCTTAGGGAGCTTTTTGTTCTTCTTTTTAAATGTTTCTAATGTTTTTTTATCCTCTTTAAGCAATTTGTCAATACACTTGAGAACCCTTTTGAATGGACGGTTTAGTGCATTGAATACAAACAAGTCAACCCACTCAATTTGCTTTCTTTTCAACTTTTGAAAGGCATCGATTTGATTTTTTTTTTATCTGCTCCTATGAAAAACACTAATTGGCACTCCCTTGTAAATAATCTCCTGAATGGGTGGGCAGGTTATCAGAAGGAATTTGTGCATTTGTTGTCCTCCAGCACAAACACACTTTAGAAATCCCTCCTTTATTGTGTCTGGAAGGCAACACAACAAGCTCAAACTTGCCAGCAAAGGCTGTGACTAACAGGAAGTGTACTGTATATGTTCAGATGATGGGAGGAGGAGAGCAAAACAAGCTCATTTTCCCCCATTTTACAAACTGAATAGTTTGGCTCTGTCATATGGGGAGTGAGGCCAGTCAAGGCTTATAATCCATTCAGGGGGAGCTAATGGGAGGGAGTCCATTGTGATTTGGGGGATAAGTTAGTGCTGGCAGGCTGCTCATCATTGGTGATAATGGGGGGTGGAACAGCGGGTGATGGCTCAGTGGGGGACTGGCAGGCATGGATTTGACTCTCTGTGTTGGAATAGCAGTGGTCAAAACAGAAGGAAAGGATGGCAAAGATGCTGCCAGTTTGTGCTGAACATATTCCAGAAAAATTAGCCCAAGTGACCTCTTTTCTTAGACCAGTGCTTCCCAACCACTGTGCCGTGAGCAATGGTCAGGTGTGCCGTGGGAAAGTCATGCAATGTAATATTCAGAGGGAATTAATGAATATAACGTGATTAAAATTGAACACGTACAAGGTTAAAATCAAAATATGATGAATGTTGAATTATAGATTATACTATTACATGATTCAAATTGTGAAACAGTCATTTTGTTGCTTATTTTTACTCGAACATGAACTGGAAGTTGTTTGGTTTCTAGGACATCAACTTTTGGCGACATGAAGTCTGTGTGAGCATAATTTTTTTTTTGCGTAGTATTAGGAGATTTAAGTAATATTTGGAGAAAAGTCATAAAATTACGAGATTAACAACATTACATTACAAACTAATCAGACAGAGCACATTGTCCCGGAGAAAGACGAAAAAAGCTGGTCAAAATGTTGCACTCATACTCCGTCGGAGGCCGCAATCCCACTAATAGCTAAAAGGTAGAGCAACTTTATCTCGACAATTTCAAAATAAAATATGGGATGCTACAAGAAGATCGTTGAATTTTTTTTAGATTTTGGAACTTGGAATTTTTTTCGTATCTAGAGACAAATGTTTCCAATCAAGGCCTTTTGTAAGCTGAAGATTTTGTATGTAGAGACATGCATTAATAAAGGTAGCACTGTAAATGAATTAGTAGTTTGGGTCTATTCATGCAGCAGCATATGAAGTCAAGTCAGAAAATTCAGCATCACGTCCCTTCAGGTGCAATTTTGACAACAATCCCACTTTATGGTGCAACAAGATTGCCTTGATGCTGCAACTAAAACTGTCCTCTCTAGCGGGGTTTCCTCATCCTTTGATTGGCATGTTGTTTTTGAAGGAATAAAAGAGAAAATGCTCTATGGGGTGCAAACTTTGGAGGCGACAGAATGGCTTTTGTCATTTGTAACCCTTTTTAACAATGCTTCAGAGGGGGTGCAGAGAACAAATCAAAATCATCCATGGGAAAAAGGCCAGTGCAAAGACACCCAATTGAAGGTCCCCGTTTATGCTGTACCCTATAAGGGGAACTAAAATAAAACATTTTCAAAGGGATATTGGAGTTCGACATTTGTGATGACATTCTACAAACTTGCTGATGCAGTGGATTCCCCCTGCAGGTGCATTAATATAGAAGAAAAAATAAATTAGTGGGCTGTGAAAGTACTCACAAGCGATGCGAACGTGGGCTTTGCGACTCTTGGTAGTCCCCGCTGAGCTCCAAGCCACACACTGGCACCAGAAGTCCTCAGGCCCAAAGAGTTCTTCCACTTGCTGCCGAGTAATCTCGATACTAGCTTCTCTCACCACCAGGCCTGCAAAGATAAAAGGAAGCCAACTGTGTGAATTCACTAATGTCATATGTGTGGAATGCTAATCTAATTCCTTTTTTTTGGGTGTTTGTTTTCAAAATGGACATCGGATTTGTGTGCATTGAGTAACGTATTTTTCAGATTGTGAATCACACTGGAGTATAAGTCGCACCAAAGAATGTGCAATTAAGAGAGAAAAAAAAACATGTCGCATTCGAGTATGTACAAGTCAGATTTTTGAGGGGTAATTTTTAATTGAATAGAAAGAGAATTTCATGAACGTTATAACAATAGCATGGTAACATTTTAGCATATAGCCTGAAAAACACAACATAATATATATAAAACAGCATGTGTATAAGTCACGGGCCCAGCCCAAATATAATAAGAAAATGTGACTTATATTTCGGGGAAAAAAAATGATATGCACCTGCTGCTGGCCATTATTCCAAAGCCGTAAAGTTTATTTTAAGGGGCTCATTGGGGCAAATCAGGAGTGATATTCCCAAGACAATCCTTTTTGTTAACCATGTGAATAAGGATCCTCTTCCTACTGCTTTTCTGGAGGTTTTAAAAAGTATAGTATCAGATACTGCAAAAACTCTGCATAGATTAAATGAGCTATTTTGGGAATCGGCAGCCTGGAACACGATCGTCTGGTTGCAAACTAGACTTATAACCCGCATTGCACTGCTTCTGAATTTACCCATTGTCTGTAAACATATCACATCTGTGATGGCTGATATTTAATTTAAAATATCACACTTGTGCAACCTTTGACTGACAAAATTCATGGTATCTCGTGTCTGTCCTCTCTGGTCTTGATCATAATGAATATCTCAGGTGCATCATCTTTGTCATGGTTCAAGTGTTAACTGAATATACAGTATGTTAAGAAATCGCATTATAACCAGCTAAGCAAAGACTAAAAACCAGCAGGCCATCTGCGTGCAATAAATAATTAAAAACAATGACAACCAGTTTAGCGTGCTTTGAGATTTGTTGACTTTTCATCAAGGTACAGATTAAAAATAAACAGAGAATTTCCCCATAGATCACTTAAAATAGAGCTAGTTTCCTGAAATGACCTGCGTAGTTTGATTTATATTTTAAACATAATAAACTTGCGGTGTGTCAGGTTGTAAAACATTTTTGATACAGGGGTGGAGCTTTGGGGTGGGGGTTGGCTATATGGCCGGACCCAGGTTCCCATGTAAGATGATGCACCCACCAAATACTACACAGAATTGCATCACCTGGCGGTATGTCACTTTTACAACAGCTGTATTTGCACACATTTATGGAATCATATGCAACGTGAATGTGGTTGAACGCGCAGAACAACAACAACAACAGGAAATCCTGAAGGAGATCAGCTAAATTGATTGCACTCATTTCAATTTCCATAAACGAGACTAGGCCCGGGATGCAAGTGACATACTACTTCCCCGTATCATCATGTTTAGCAGACTTGAGGGACCCACTGCAAGCATGACATCATATTGTGCAGTTGTGACTCACGGTAAACTCAATAAGAACCTTGATCTGTGCTGTAAATTTCATTCCGAACACATCATCAGGGACATGGAAATCTGTCTGGGATACTGCGAGGCGCCAAATGTGGTGCAGTGAGGTTAAGAATAATTATGGGCCACTTGAGCTCAGCTATGACTATTTTATGCCCGCGATCTACACTCGCATTTCTGGCGTGTCACGTTTCTGGCTGAATGGGGGGAAAAAAACCAGAGGCCACTTTTCAAAATGAACATGCCATTTTAGTTCAGGTTCAGCGCTTTCACACATGTGACTTGTTCTTGCAGTCGCATCCCGGGCAGCTTAGTGCTCATGTAAAATTTACGACGAGTGCTTGCTATGACAGAGGAGCAGACGTCAGTGCTTGCAGTGTTTTGGACATGTGAGCCTACTTAGGAGACTACCAGAGCTGGCAAAAATCTGAAATGAGGACTAAACATTAAACTTTTTTTTTTAGTATATGCCATTTTACCAGTGTAACAGTACTTTTACTTGTGTAGCTTTTTTTGTTGACTCTTTCTACCGGAGTGTATCGGTTGGAAAATCACTTTTACACATCACGGAGGCATGACCTACAGTTGTTCTTCTATGACACCAAGTTTTGCAATTTTATAGTTATCCAAAAATAAAATATTCATTTTCTGCAGCGGTGTATTTGACTTAATGGTTCCTTATTTCCGTTTAAATAAAAAAAACATTCACTTATTTGACGTCGTTTTGCAAACATCCAGAAGTGATGCACAGGATTAAAAAATAATGATAATTGAAATAATAATTTAAAAAAACGTTTTGGTGATGAATAAGCGGAGCAAAGTGCCTCTGGGGGATAGCGGGGGGTGTTGAGGACTAAGGAATGTTTCTTTATTTTTGTATTATAATAAAAAGGTTTCTAAAAACAGGCCTGTTTATTTATCTTGATTACAATGCAAGTAATTTGAGATACCAATGTGCCATGGAACAAATTACACTTGTAAGTTCAAGTAATGAATAACTTCATTGTGCAAAATGTACCCTTTAAATTAGCTTCAAGAGCAACACACCAACTTCATTACTTTTATTATCAGAATGTGTGCTTACACTATACTACTTTCTCTCTTGTGTCCCCATGACAGACATTATGCTTCACTTTTGAGTGATGCATGTTTGAAATTGTAACAAAACAAAAATGGCCTCCCTTGTAAATCCCGAGTTACACAACAAAACAGCATTTTACCCTTCGTGAATGTATTCATTCTGTCAAAAATGCTAATGTATTTTGTGCTCTGTTGTCTTGGGTTACCTGCTTGCTAATCAACATGCACACACTTTCCCTCAGAATGCCGATTTGTGTTGTTTGAAATTATGCCTCTAGCTGACCCTATTTATTCTACCAAACATGGAAAAATAAATCTTATCGTAGAGCTGATTTGACTGGCGGCTGCAAAGGTTGATCAAAGATTCAAGTGAGATAAAGATTGAGCAAATGAAAAGATTAGGTAAAATTCGACAACTACATTATTTTTTTAAATTCATTATACATATATTTTTTTAATGCAGTACACAATAGAGGGGCATTTTCCTTCATTACCTATTGGTTGCCATTGGCAACTAATGCCTTGCTTTTCACCCTCCCTGTTCAAACTGATTAGACATCAACAGCCCTCAACTTTGTTTTGTTGGGTTTTGGACAAGGTGGAACAGAATAATAGCAATTCCATTTTCCATTTTTAAAATGATGGTACTACCATAACCTCCTCACAGTTGGTAACAGTACGGTTCTGGCGTGTTCTTAAGGGCACTCCACGGCCCCCTTCTATTCACTCGTCAAGATGGAAATAAATAAATAAATACAAATGAAAAAATATTGACGACAGCCTGGACACTAATTACTCAACAAATAACAAGTATGTCATGACACACCAATTCCCTGGACCAATTTTTTTTTTAAACCTCACGCTTCACTATGGTAACCAGCTCAAACGAGGGTGACTCGTACACTGTCTGCTGTGTAATTGCATTTTAAATCACAGGCCAAGTTAATACTCCACTGGTGAGAGCTGCTGAGAGGCAGAAGAAGAAAAAAACACAATTTCTAGCTTGCATCAGAGAAGATGTATACAGGCTTTTCCCAGTGGTGTCCACCAAGTTGAGCGCATTCTGTTTGGTCACTTGGTCACCAAAGATTTTGCTGCAGCTGTATTTATTTTTATTTTTGGGGGGGAGGGGGGGGGGGGGGGGGGGGCATCTTAAATGTAGGGCAGCCCCCAAAGAGGCAATGCCGAGAATGCAAGTTCATTCCAAGTAGCAATTGTTCAAAAAAATACGTCTCTTTGTCAAAATGGGTCATTCTAAACTTGGAGAGCAATTTCCCTTCATATTTTGTTCATTCTATTGTAACCCTGGGAGCCATTTTCCTTTTATATTTTGTACAATAGGTATAATAAAATAGAAACAAAAAAAGAAAAGGAGAAAACAAAGAAAATGTGCTTGAAAATGTGTTTTTAAGTCTGGAGTACTACTAAAGTGTCATTTGTTGTCCCTACAGATTTATATATGAAAATAGCACTAGATTCAGTGTTTTGTGATACATTCATTTTCAACACTCAGGTCACGGGGGGTGCTGGAGCCTATCCCAGCAGACTTCAGGCAAAATGGAGATGACACTAGACTGTCAGTCATAGATCATTATTTTCTTTGAATAAATTAGATTTTCCAACACTACTCTTGATAGCAAATGTAAAAAAGATCTCAATATTTTACTTGCCAATTAATTAGCTGCCATTTATGACAATTAATTCACAGCAGAAGAAGGATTGGACGTCTATTATCGTCAATGGCACAGAGAATTAATAAAAAAAACTCATTTATTTTATATTGAAAGTAATTTTTTTAGTACTGATATTATTGAGTTAGTATTTTAGTAATTGTCAGATCATTTTTTGGACAATTTGGCTTCATCAGAAACTGGCAGATTAAATAGGACGCTGTGTAGAAGCGAAATTACTAGATATTTTTAAATTAAATGATCGCATAACAAGAAAACTTGTAACCATTTATCTGAATGATTTAAATATGCAATCAGATCAATGTATGGGCCATTTTGCTTGATTAAAAAAAATGGTATCTACAAGGTCATTTAAGTGTGCATTTATACATTTGATTTCATTGAGGTGAAAATAGCAATGATTTATTTGTATAAATGCAGTGGAACATAACTGGTGTTCAACCTTGCTTGCTTGCCTCACTTTTAGAGCACTTAAGTGACGGGTACCAGTTAGTGGTCAAATCTGAAGCCATTTGACCCGTAAATTATACTCACTCATCTCTGCAATGTGTGTGCCAACTTTAGAGAGAGGTAAGTGGCGGTACTGAATTTGGGTGTGTGTTTTATGTGTTTTCATTGGGGAGGTTAGGGAGGGGGGAATGAGAGCATGAAAAAAGAATGAATTTCCTGACAGCAAGTCGACTGCTGTGTGGTAGGATGTCAGTGTGGAGAAAAGTGGTCTGTTTTTCCGCCTTGATGGCTGTTTTGTTTTTCTTTATAGCAGAACACTTAAAAACAAATGTGCCAAAAAATACATTTAAACACCCTCCATGCAATAGTAATAGTACCACAAAGTGAAAGATTTCATGCTATAAGGAAAGGGTGTCAGACTCGGGTTGGTTCGCGGGCCGCTTTAACGTCAACTCGATTTCATGTGGGCCGGACCATTTTAGATATAATATTTAGTTTTTTTTTAATTTTTAGAACTGGATTAAAAGCCCTGAATATTCCGTTTTTTATAGATCTAAAACAATGTTTATTTTAGCTTTTTTAAATATATTTTTAGATTTTACAAAATGATTTTTGAACTAAAAACAAAGAAAATATGGATTAAAAAAAGAGAAATTATCAATTTAAAAGGGGGAAAATCAGTTAGTTGTATATACAGCTATACTATTCATTTTAATTTGACCCTAAAACAGAAAGTCGGCACTCGATTTACTTTCCCGGGCCACACAAAATGATGCGGCGGGCCAGATTTGGCCCCCGGGCCGCCACTTTGACACCTGTGCTATAAGGGAAACACATGCACCGATGCTTTGTATACTTTAAAAATCTGATTTCCCGTGTGTGTTATGGATTCAAACTGTAAAAATGACTTAAATGTGGAATGACAAGAATCAGTGAAAAAGGGATTGTTGAATATTCACTGCTGCTTCTAATACAAGATAAGTTGTGACTAAGAAGCTTCAGTTTTCAATGAAGGAAACCCTCATTGCCCACAAATAGGGGGATTACTTTAGTCAATACAAGCCTTGAACCAAGTAATTTTACAGAATTCAGGTTTGATTGACATTCTGAGAGACACATTGTTAGTGACTTTGTTTGTGTTTTTTTCTCACCGGAGTTCTCGTCCACACGCTCCTCCACAGTGTGCTCCTTCTGGTGCACCCACTCGCTGTTGCACTTGAAGTAGATCTGCGTGGCTGGCGTGGCCTTGCAGTAGAGGTTCACCGGCTTGTTCTTGACAATGTAGGCTTCGTCGGGTTCCATCAGGAAAACGGGCAGTGGCTCAGGCGGGTCGGAGGGGAAGGTTTCTGGTAGCTCGCTGAGGCCTATGAAGTCATCATCCACTAAGGGAGAAAGAAAAAAGAAAGAAATAGAGTAAGATTACAGAGCTAGAAGCAAATATAGCAAAATATGGTTGCTCCGGTCAACTGATTTTTGTTTACATGTTTGAAAGCAGGAATGGGCAAACCTGTCCTTGATGGTCCTGGCCTGTGCTCAGACTGATCAACCACAAACATTTTGACCAATGAAACAGGAAACAGCTGGCTGCAATCTACTGATTGCACTTGCAGGACACCACATTGGTTGAAACTATTGAAATTAAAATCCATTGCGCCCCTTTGTGGAATTATTTGTAACAGAAAATAAAGAGTAAATAATTTCTGAAATTGCAATGATTTCAAACTACAAAAAAAAAAAAAGAAATTCGAAAGAATTGCATAGGGAAGCTGTGACAGGGCGGCCATTTTTGCTTCTAGCCCCTCAGTCAAAATGGATTGGACGTGTATATCTGTCAATGCCAGTTAGACATGATGAATCAATACCAGATTTCCTAGTCAGAGTGGATATGGCAATTTAGAACTGTCAATGCAAAATTATGAAATATTTCAAGGCTACAAGCAAATATATATATATATATATATATATATATATATATATATATATATATATATATATATATAATATATATAATATAAGCTCATTCCAAAATATATAATATTTACACTAGGCACCCGATAGTGTAGTGCAGGGGTGGCGAACACATGGCTCTCAAGCTGCATGCGGCTCCCGGCCAAAATAAATGGGGCTCTTTGCTTCTTATATTTTGTATATACTCTGGCTCTTTTCATGTTTCTCTTAGTTTTATTCTCTCTTAAAACACACTTAAATTCATCAGGGCCCATTAAAAAGAAATTACAAATTATATTTTAAAAATAATTTGGCAGATTGGATTTTTTTAATGATTCTTCTGACGTAAGGTGTGGCTCTTTGTGTCTAACTTGTTCACCACCCCTGGTGTAGTGGTTAATTCATCTGAGTTGTGCGAGGGTATGTGTGGGATTGATTCCTGCTCGGTGGTGGTGTGATTGCGAGTGCGAAGGATTATCTGTCTCTGTGTGCCCTGCGACTGACTGGCGACCAGTCTAGAATATAGTTTGCCTTTGTGAAAGGCTCCAGCATTGAAGAAGAATGAATGAGTGATATTTACACTATTGGAAAAAAAGTCACAACATTCTACATTTCTTTCAACCTCTTAGCTAATGGAAAGGCGCTGTTTAAATGACTATCTCAATCTATTGTTAAGCTTAAGAAGTGCAGTGTAGGCTGAATTTGAGCTTCTTGTGTGGGCCATATCCAAGGATATTTTCATCATTTGCTGCGGGCCCAACAAAAAAAACTGGGCAGCGCCGTAATTTGGACACACCTGCTGTAGATGCAACCATTTCCTGTGGCATGCATTTTCGTCATGAGCAGGAAAGAGAGAAAAGTTGTGTTGTTTCAGAGTTTACAGATGGACTAATGAATCGAAGTTACAAACAAATCCAAGTATATCGCCCAGTTTCGCTTTCGCTCTCCCTCGCCATGCTTTTTTTTTGTCTCGCTGTCTCCCACCCACATACACACACACACACACACACAAAAGATCTGATGACCTGAGGCTCCTGGCCCGCTTTGTGCCATTCTTCCAATACTTCTGCAGTCGATAGATACGCTTCCTCGTAATTACAACTCTCTTTCATCTCCGTGTCATGCAGTGAGCAGACGGCGCCGCAAACAAGAACGAACTCTCACAGCGGCAGCAAACGCCAAAATCTGCGTGCATGAAAACTTTTGCTTTGAAGAAGAGGAGAAGGAGGGGAGGCCTATTTGTCACCCCGCCCTCCCCCTTCGTTTGCCACTTCCAGAATGGTTCTATTCTTACCGTTGATCCGGTAACGTATCAATAATTCACCGGCTAATAGAATGGCTGATGGTTGGGTAGAACAAAAGGTTTCCACCACATAAGTCGACACAGTACGTTTGTTTTCATCAGTTAATCGAAAAATTTAGACAGAGCAGGTTTTGAGACCTGAGGATTTGCCTCTTCGTGCCAATGGAATTGCAGGTCAAACTGCCAAAGTACTGTTAATTCTTGGCTAAAACCTTCAGAATTTCTCTATCAAATAGGAGTACCGCACTTCGCATGTCTGCGTGAACTTGAATGTTTTTGAAAGTGACCAAAGAGTTTTTACCAGCTTGTTACTGCGCCCGCCAATAGGTTGAAAATAGTTTAGGGGAGGACAGAAATCAAGGGGAAAAAAACCGGGTTTATCAGTGCATCAGTAATTCATCTGTGCCCTTGTGTCCCCCACCTCCCTGTCCTGTGCGGACACGCTGGAGCCTTGGTGTCTGACAGAGGTTGCCTCCTGGTTGCCTTTGCGGCACAGAATAATCTCTCCCTCAGCTAGATATCGCCCTGTGATGTCTTTCTAATGTTATCTCTGCCTCCATATTTTACAATGTGGTGAATTCAACTGTTTTTTCCACATATTTGGTATAGTTGAGTGGACATTGGGCTGTTTCTTCAGGTTTACGTGCCTTGGGCAACAGGGAGCAATATAAAACAGATATACAAATGTAGATGGAGAGAAAAACAGACCTACAGTAAGGTACAGTAATGCTGTTATTCATAGAGGATAATGATTCTCATCAAAAATATACATAGGAACTATAAAAGTCTTACAGAAATCTGCGTGAACCAAGTCCCATGTACCGTGTGCGGTCGATTGGTCGCCGGTCTTTTGGTCGCCGGTCTTTTGGTCGCCATCTTTTGGTCGCTGGTCTTTTGGTCACCCGGACCGCGACAACGGGCGACCAAAAGACCGGCGACCAAAAGACCGACGACCAAAAGACTGGCGACCAAAAGACCGGCGACAAAACAAGGTAAAACAACACGGTCTACGCATCAATAAAAGCCAACAATGGCCATGAGCAGTTTCACTGAGCCGACGTGTGTGTATAAGAGTTTGTATGTAAATGCGTTGTCCCTTTAAGAAGCTACGTCAGTCAGGGTCTTAACAAGTGCTCCAACAAAAAACAATAAAAGTCCGGGAAATTTGGAGCTTTTCTTTAGCCTAATAATAACTAGGGCATTAAGTATGACTAAATAGTAATTCGCAGTTTGTATTTAGGGAATTTGAGCAACGATTTAAATGGTAATTATCAATAACCTTCCGGGCGACCAAAAGACCGGCGATCAATCGACCGAGTACCGTTTTTTTCCACATATTTGGTATAGTTGAGTGGACATTGGGCTGTTTCTTCAGGTTTACGTGCCTTGGGCAGCAGGAAGCAATATAAAACAGATATAGACATGTAGATTGAGAGAAAAACAGACCTACAGTAAGGTACAGTAATTCTGTTATTCATAGAGGATAATGATTCTCATCAAAAAATATACATAGGAACTATAAAGGTGTTACAGAAATCTGCGTGAACCAAGTCCCACGTACATACTATTTAAATCACCTCCCACGGATGAAGCATTATGTTGTTATAGTTTCTGATTGTTTTATTTGCGAGAGAGATTTCTCATCACAACAAAACTGTGCCAGTGTTAACTTGGAAATACAAACTTTGAGTTTGATTGCTTTTGCTCTAAACGAATTACATCTAAGTGTAAATCTTGCTGCTGTTGTGTCCTTATTACATTTAAGAATTCATTTTGTTCTTTGGAAAATTTCCTCCACAGCAGAAATCAACAAGGCATTTCAAAGTCGTTTCCTTTTATTTGCCGTGGTTCCCTTTGATTAAAATGCAATATGGATTCTTGAATTAAGTATTGGGTGTCTTGATTTTAATCTTTGCGCTGCTAAATTGTTTTTATATTGAGGCTTTGAAATTTTAATCAAACATGCCCTTGAAGCTCTTTTTTATTCCAATTGTATTATGTTGCATAATCAGGGAGTTTTGCTAATTCCCACTGGAAGTCAAATTAGGGAATAATTTGGTGGGCAAATGAAATATTTGTTTAAATGGACTCAAGCTTGTAATTGTGATTAAATTAATTTAAATGTCATGATGTATAAATTCATTAAAATGCTTGTTGAACGTAAGAATGATCAAAAAAGAGGTTAAAAAATGTTGAAATGGATAAAAAGATAAGAAAAAATATAGCTAATGCTTTGAAGCCATTTGAAAATAACTGAACAACCCAGCTTTGCTAGTCTATCCTAAACAAAGGAAATAATTTATTGTTCCTAAGAAAGTATTGGGTTGTTCATCTTATTTTGTACTGCGATTGGCTGGCAACCAATCCAGGGTATTCCCAGCCTATTCCCTATAGTTTGCTGGGATAAGATCCAGCACCCGTACGACTCTTGTGAGGATAAACTGAACGGAAAATGAATGGATGTACATATAAAATAAAGACATTAAAAAAACAATTTACATACATAAACACGCTTACACATACAATCTTACTCTAAACATGTCTTACCCTAAACCAGGGGTGTCAGACTCGGGTTGGTTCGCGGGCCGCGTTAACGTCAACTCGATTTCATTTGGGCCGGACCATTTTAGATAAATTAGATAGACTTTTTATAAATGGATTAAAAGAACTGTATTAAAAGCCCTGAATATTCATTTTTTCATAGATCTAAAACAATGTTTATTTTAGCTTTTTTTTATATTTTACAAAATGATTTTTGATCTAAAAACAGAAAAAATGGATTAAAAATGACAATTATTGATTTAAAAGGGGGGAAATCAGGAAATGTAATATACATCTATACTCTTCATTTTAATTTGATCCTAAAACAGAAAGTCGGCACTCATGATTTACTTTCCCGGGCCACACAAAATGATGCGGCGGGCCAGATTTGGCCCCCGGGCCGCCACTTTGACACACATGCCCTAAACAATTGAGAACCCCAATAGAGTCTCCAGCTGGGTGGTTAAACAAACAACAAGAGTTTTTTTTACTAGGCAATGTTTTGATAGATTGTGATATAGAAGAGTATGAAGTGCTTTACAGCCGAGTGGTCAAGCTGAATAATAAACCACTCACCTGTCATGTCAAGCATAAATAGACTGCCTATCGACTCTAATAAATTGGCCGAGAGCACATATTCCCATTATATTGAGTGAACTTAAATCAATGCTAACGACTTCCCACTGGGCGATGCTGGTTCGTATTGGGTTAAATAAAGACCGGTTCATCCTGTACGAGTGTCGATCAATAAGCGCCGAGTCTTTAACGCTGAGCGCCACAGGAAGAAGGTACCTAAATAAGAAGCATCTTATTTCCATTCAGCTTTCTGCAGCTGAGCGCTTCATCGCCACCAATATTTACGCACGTTATCTGCTGGACCATGGCTAACGGTTGGCTGCGTCAGGGAAATTCATTAGTTCCCGTTAGTGGACGGCGACCACTTCAGAACCGCCCCACCTGACACCTTTTACTCTCAAGGGAGGTAGCCTGGTAGTTGTAGATGTGTGGTTAGCTGTCACATGCTTGTGGCATGAACATGCCAATGGCTTCACTCATGTGGGACCATGGGTCAAAGAAGAACCCAAAAAAGGAGCAAAAGCGTGTTAAAATATACACACACAAAAAACACAAAGGATTCCTCTACTTAGTTATTTGTTCTCTCCTTTCTATTTTTTATGGCTGCACAATAAAACCACAACGTTTCTAATTTTAAAGAGGAAAAGGAGATTATAGCAGCCATGAAAAAGGGAACAACTAGTTTCTCCCAGTTAGAAAACCAAATCTTCGTGTGAAGAACCTTATTAGAAATAGCAGCGCACTAGCATGGTTCATTTGATGGAAAAGTGGTACTACTGGCTTCATGATTGAATGTAGATCTAAATCTCTGAGCTACTGCTTCCTTTTTGAACCATTTCTTTCCATCATGTATCCTGCTCGCTCTCCAGCAATTAGGACCTTTCATTCTGACGTCTTCTTGAACTCCCCTAGTTCCCTCCTGGATGAAAAGCTATTTCAGTGGGTTATTGGAGAATGATTCTGCTACTTAGTGGTGGGGCTCCTTCAGAGTGAATAGTGAATGGAGGCCAGGGATGAAGGAAAAAAAAAATTAAGAAGAAAGCATAAGGGAAGAAGAGAAAAAACTCGGGAGGAGTTGCTACTCCCTGAGGCATAGCTGTGATGGGTGAGCTGTCAAACGGCCCATTGTCCAAATTACCTAGCAAGCACCATGTCACCACCCGGGACTAATTTACGATACTTTCCGGGCGGAGTCTTTAAGAGAGCAGGGGAAAAGATGTAGGTAAAGGGGCGGGAGGGTTCATCACACCTGTCACAGAAGGCACTCAAACACAATAGAATTTCCAATTTAATCCACGCGGGGTTTTGGTGTATATTCCTTTTAAGCCCCGGGTCCTCTATTGCAGGTGTCGATACAAATATGTGATGTGTCACCACTGACTGTCACGGAGCCCCCAGGAGCTCCAATGAAAAGCTTAAGTTGGGTTTACTCGGTGTCATTACTGTGCCCTTCTGAGACTATCGCACATCAACCTTGACCTGGTAATGACTGGTGGGCCATAGAAGTGAGAATTTTGGGGAGACAGTAGGGGCTCACACTTAAAAATCCACCCTGAGAATTTTGGGGAGAGAGGAGGAGGGGCTCACACTTCAAAATCCTCCCTGTACTTTGAAGCAATGAGTGCACTTTTGTTATCTGGCTAGGATTGATGACTGAAAGAAAAAACATCTAAAGCACCATGTCAATATTTTGATCAACTTACTGAAACCAAGGAGAATAACAGCTCTATCACTAGCCAGGTACAAAGGCTTGGTGGAAACAACCAAAGCTGCTGTGCACCGACCGACTAAGCCTAATTCGGAAGTGGGCGTTTTCCGCTGAGCCACTGCTAGGAGAGTTCAGCATTAGGTCATATGAAAGGGTCGTACTTAAAACCTACTATTAGTTCTTCATCACACGGTATGACAGCCAATGTTTTTATATAAATATATATGTTGATAAATGTTGCTCAATTGACAAACACTTATCTGGTCAGGATACGTGTCATGATATCCTCAGGCTAGAACAGGGGTGTCAGACTCGGGTTGGTTCGCGGGCCAGGTTAACGTAAACTCGATTTCATGTGGGCCGGACCATTTTAGATATAATATCTAGATTTTTTTTTATAAATGGATTAAAAGAACTGGATTAAAATCCCTGAATATTCAGTTTTTTTAAAGATCTAAAACAATGTTTATTTTAGCTTTTTTAAATATATTTTTAGATTTTACAAAATGATTTTTGAACTAAAAACATGGAAAAAAATGGATTAAAAAATTACAATTATTGATTTAAAAAGGGGGTAAATCAGGAAATGTAATATACATCTATACTCTTCATTTTAATTTGATCCTAAAACAGAAAGTCGGCACTCATGATTTACTTTCCCGGGCCACACAAAATGATGCGGCGGGCCAGATTTGGCCCCCGGGCCACCACTTTGACACATGTGGGTTAGAATATTGTCTTAAATTGTATGCTGCCAATGTAGCACAAAGATTTTTTGTTTTTAAAAATATGGTATGTCATCGGTCTCATTTCTTTTGCCATGACTCGCAAGCAAACCTTTGTAGATTTATGCGTGCTGTACGTTGGCAGTGAACTTGACTTACTCATCGACATTATCACTTAAACTTGTATCTGAAAGCTTCAATGTACAAGAAAATCAAAAATCTGAATTGGGCTTCCAGTGAAATACTTAACTCAACATTTCTTCAATCATCCAGTATTGTCTTCTTGACATTTACTGCGGCCCTGAGAAAAAAAAGTGTAAAAAAGTGCCGAAAGGGTACACCGCAAGTGCAAGAATGTGTGTCTGCGCGTACGTTAGTGTGCGCGTGGATGGGTATGTGTGATGGCTGAATTCATGTGGCATTGCAGATGTAAGGCAGATTCATGAAGCTTAGCCTCGGGATCAGTAGATGGGGAGAAAGAGCCCTAATGGCACTGGTAATAAAACACGACTGCAGCCAGAATAGTGTATAATAGGCATGACTGTATATCGGGCCCTTAGGCTGCACATATACTGTACACACACACACACTGTGCTGTCATACTCAGACACACATCTACACACATGCACATAAAAATATGCCGATTGGAGCCTATCCCAGGTAACTATGGGCACTAGGCATGGAGGGAACACCCTGAATTGGTTGGCATCCAATTGCAGGGCACAAAAAGATAAACAACCATTCACGAGCATACTCTAGTTTATTCTATAGACTCTAACACACGGCAATAAACAGTGTTGTTCCTGAACTCAAATGAGAAAATGGTAAAACACGCAACAAGTGGACAAAGGGGAAACATTTCTACGCTGCTAGACTCGACTGCCATCGTTCTGGGAGTCGTGCTCCACACGTGCACACAATATTACCAATTCACATCATCAAAGTCTATCCACACTGAAAGCAATTCATAACATCATTTTGAATCCTATCAACACCAATGTTAGTTATGGGTCTTTAACTCTGGTAACATCTCGACAGCGTTGCATAAACTCCCCCCTGTTGTATAACATGATTAATTTGCGACTCTCCGCCTATCTGATTTGGAGCCCCACTGCCAAGTTCCTGTATAGACTGCTTAAACTGATTACATGCTATCACATCAGATGGCCTTTTAAATGCTCTGCTAAACTTGTAATAACTATTTTACATGTTTAATAGTAAGAGTGCGGGCCTGCCAGAGTGCAGCCTGCATTAAATATTGTTTCCCACTCTACTACAAATTAAACATTTACATTTTTTGTATGGCATATTTAAAAAGGGCATATTCAGCCTTTTTAATTAACTAATACTATTTAAAAAAAAATTAAGGTCGCATGAATTAGGACCGCCCAGCTCCCTAAATGTATCATCAGCCCAGAGACATGCAAGCTTTCTACTGGCAATATTTGAACTTAGATGCAACGTAGTTCTAGTTAATTAATCAGCACTTTGAGAAAAGAACAAATGTACATAAATACATATCCCAATCATTGTTTTTTTTTTGTCTGAGACCAAATTAGAAACTCTATGAATGCTTCCACAGGGCCATAGAACAGCTGAATCCCATTGGACAGGCTATCCTGTTCTCAATGGTGCTCATATACAGTAAACTATTAAATCTATGGCGTGTTTTGTCTCTTCTATTTAGCAGCTGATACAAATGTGCGCGTTTGGAATGTGGCATAAAGGTGCCACTTTTACTGATAAATATCTGGCAATTCTTCTCAGTACAATAGCAGCCACATCTCATGTGTGTGTGCATGGGGTGTGGGGGTGGTCGTGCACTACCTCAGCCCTCAGATGGATTGGGGGACTGCCCAGGGTCCCTGGGCACAGACTTTGTCCCATCGGACAAGGCCCCAGGTGGGAAAGGGGGGTTGCCACCCCTTTTCTGGTTTGCCCGACAGCTCCTGTGCAGCTGTTCTATTCTCCACATGACTAACACATACGCTACAGTGGGTACATGCATGATTAGGTTATCACTAGGCACATACCGGTATATGATTATTGTTTTCACTAAATAGGTACAGGACTATTCACGCTCACACTCATAGCTACGGGCAATTTAGTGTGTTCAATAAGCCTACAATGCAGGAAACCGGAGAACCCGGAGAAAACCCACAAAGCCCGAGGAGAACATGCAAACTCTAGACAGTAAGGAACCACCAGGTATCCAACCCACGACCCCCAGAACTGAGAGGCGCTGACCACTCGCCTACTGGGCCGCTTACAATGTAACATATTGAATAAAATTAAACTACAGAAAAGTCGTTTCCATAAATGTTTAAAAACAGTTATTAAAGATGATATGCAATGCATGTACTAAATTAAATTAACATGAACTAAAGTGTACATTGTCACGATTTCAGGTTACATTGTTGGCAAAAGATCAACGATAAGAGTTGCTAGACTGAGTCTTATTTATTATAACACAGTTTATCCTTGATAGAGGAGAAGAGTGAAAAGACATCACACCTGTTAATGCATGCTTTAGAGCCACTTGAGTAGTTTGGAACTGTATCTGTGTGTGCGTGTGTGCGGAGGCGGTGTGTGTGCAAGGGCGTGACTGCATTAGGGAATCACACACTCAACTTCACTCACCAGGGGACCACTGTCAGCCTGTGATTTCGCCCGGGTCCCTCCAAGTCAGTGAAATAGGTCAACCACATATAATGGCGGGGCAATGACAAGCAAGTATGGCACCCCCTTCCACCACCAACTCTGCTATACTCCCTCCCTCCCTCACCCCTCCCTCCCCAAGGTGGATGCAGCCACAACATGTCCACCTCGCAGCCACAACACCCATTTTCAAAGCCATGCTTGAGCGGAGTGGAGCAAAAGGATACATGTCGGAGTAAGATGAAGACCAGTCAAAAAAATGTTTTAGCTGTATGTTTGCTTTATTGATTATTGGATACAAGTGACCCACTTTTTTTCTGTGTCTTATTAAAAGCTGACTAAAAGTACAACAACCTGGCATTATTTACTTTCTCATCTCTCAAGAATTCATTCGTATTCATGACGGGCACCGTGTCATTATTAGGATAGTGCCATAAGATGCATTAAACTAAAGTTTAATCTGCATAATGTAACTAAAATGTAATTAATATATATTGATTTGGTAGGCATAATCAAATAAATATTGCTCAACAAGCAAAACCTTGATTGCCATCGTCCTATTTAGATATGCAGTTTGGTTAAAAATAATGGTTTTCATTGAAATGTCCCAAAAAAATAACAAAACATTTACGGAAAACTAAATTGGTGTCTTTTCTTATTATTTGACTTGAAATTAGACTATCAATTTTTTTATTCATTTTAAAAATATTTGTAATATTTTTTATAGCCTACTAAATGCATGCATTGAATTCATGCATTCATTCATTTTCTTTACCGCTTACCCTCACAAAGTTTGCAGAGGGTGCTTGAGCCTATCCCAGCTAACTACGGGCACCAGGCAGAAGACAACCAAAATTGGTGGCCAGCCAATCACAGGGCACAATGACACGAATAACCATTCACACCCACACTCATATTTAAGGGCAATTTAGAGTATTCAACCAGCCTGTCATGAATGTTCTTAAAATGTGGGAGGAAACCGGAATACCCGGAGAAAACCCCCTGGGAAAACATGCAGACTCCACCCAGAAAAGTTGAAAGCCACCTGGGATCGACGCACCAGCCACTCAGCCAAAGATAAAATATATCTAGATCTATAAAATGAATTGAATTGTGGCAGAATTTGTAACAACAAATATTGAATCGTTCAAAAAATTGCTATTGTACCTCCATGAAACTGGTGATTTAGACCGCAGCTCTGGTTGTGTTGTTCTATTTTGTTTTGTCAAATTCCTTCAAATTTTTCATTCTGACATTCACATCAATTCCTGTCTATGGGGGATGTTAGAAACCCCTGAGCCAGTCATCCGCCCCTTTGCCAGATATCTGATTTTTGCCTGTGATCCGCCAAGTTCGCAGGCTTCTGAAGGGCTTTTCCGCACCACTGAACTCTGTCTCCAAACCAGGTGCTGAAAACAACACGAGCCGATGAGTATTCCAAATAAAATAAAATAAAATCAAACGGAGTGACGGGCTCACTTCTTTGGATTCTTAAGACTCAAAACAAACCATCTCTTACACGGCAATGTCATGCAGCTGGAGGATTACAAGATTTTGACAATTACAATGCATCAATTCACGCTGATAACGCTTCATTGCGCTTCAGGGTGTTGGCGAGACTTCGATGTGTTCTTTCGAACAAGGCAAAATTGGAATGACAGATAAAAGAGCATCAATGACTAGCAAGCACAGCTCAGAATGTTTCAAAGGATCATTTCCTATTAACGAATTATCTCTACAACAGGATGAGATATAATTAAAGGGTTGTCAAATATGTGCGTTATAACTTTTTCAAAAAATAAAACCCTAAAAATGTGTGCTGGTCTTGCATTATTAATTTCATTATTCATATTGGGGATATTATAATTTGGTAGATATATTTTGTATTTATATAGTAAATTTTACAACTATCTATCTAACTTTGCTTCAATTTTGTATCATGTTTATAAAACTAAAGAGGAAAAACTATGTATAATAAATGTGTTTATTAGTATTACGAAGTACTATTCGTCACCTGATAGTGGTTCTTCCTCCTGATTGCGGTGCGGGCAGCCTGGGTTCGATTCCCTCTTGGTTGTGGTGTGATTGTTTCATGTTTATATATAAATATTATTATTCCAGCTATATTATTTTCTATCGTTTTGTTGTTGCTCATTAAAACTTATTGACATGTATTCAACAATGTATTAAATTGTTGTTTTAGCAATTGTAGTATTATTATATATGTTTACACATTTATACAGTATACTTCTGTTTATTTGTATCAATTCATTTTATCTGTTTGTGTGTTGTGTTTGGGATGTTTCATTTTAATCACTTTTGTTGCCCTGGATTGTTAAAATAGGTCACCAATAATCCCAAACAGTGAAGAAAAGAAGCGATAACGGTGACATTTAAAGTCGCTTTCTTTAAGTCACTAATTACTTGAAAAAATGACAACGGAGTGACCTTGATAAACTTAAGCTTGAAGCAAAAATAATAGTACGTAATATATCATCTGTTTCAAGGTCAGCTACAATTCCATAAAAACCATGTAAAGAAAACGGCTTTTTATCTATAGTTAACAGATTTAAAAATCGGTAAGACTCATTCTTTGCAATATTACAAGTGTGAAACACAAGTTCTAATTGTGAGATGAACTAAACCACTTAATATCGACACAATATTCCACAAGACAGTGACTTTTGCAGTATATTTCCACAGCTGTCATTGAGACCTCAGTGCAACAAGCACAATTTATAAGTGAACTTGAATAAGTGACAAGAAAATATAACTCGGTTATGTCAGATTGTAAATATAAAATGAAGTCACTGAAACTTAAAACAGTTTCTAAATATATCTGACAACCTTCATGCCATGTGTGTGCTGTTTCATAAATATAAAGGCATTAGTTCAAAACAATTCGTATTAGCATAGCAATGATTGCAGCTAGACTTTGAAAACATGTTGATGACAGTGAATATGTTAATTAAAAAAGAAAGATGCAAGAAAGGGAGTGGCCCTGCGGAAACACTGGGTTACCCTTCAACACAATGGATTTTAATCCATGTATGTATAATTCATAGAGGTGAAAAATATTCCTACGGTGCAAATGGTGGATTAAAAAAATGGAAAAAAAAAAAATCAAATGCACTTGCCTTTGTTTGTGGCGAGGCATCAGGAAAATGAAGCGAGTTGGATTTAGACGAAATAAGACAAAGTAGGCAAAAATCATTCATATTGCACAAAAAAACAAAGCACAACTGGGTTTTTTTGCAGAGTCTCTAACAAACCCAGGAAAAGAAGAGGGGGACAAACCCTTCTCCCTTTCAGAGTACCTCAAGAGGAACATATGTTTCCGGGAGCAGCATCAAATATGTTTTCAGAGCGGGCCAAACGCTTTTAATTAGCCATGGCTCTATTTGTTTTCATTTTCAGGATTTATCCCCTTTCATTTGGCAGCTTGCTAACATGTCCCAGACCAGGGAGACCAACGTTGCTTGGGGTAAAAGGATACGTACGTCCAGCCCTTGAAAGGACTGAAGTGAGTTTGTGAGTCTCATTGGAGCTGAGTGGAGGCCACCTGGTGTGTGGATATTAACCGGGAATACCAACGGATACGCTTGAGCAGGAATATTGCGTGTGCCCCGGCCTATGATCCTTTGTGTAAACACGTTTGCTTTGATGTAAAGGCCTCGAGGGAGTGAGAGGTATGGGGGAGATGAAAGTGGGATGTGGCCTTAAAACCTAAAGATGGCTTATTAGATATTTGGACAAGCATTTTTGGACTACATAAAGCTGTCTTTGCCTGAGGGGGAGAGAGTGGCTAGATGGTTTTCTGGGTCTCTAGTAGAAAC
The DNA here is from genome assembly GCF_051989625.1 of Stigmatopora argus. NCBI lineage: Eukaryota > Metazoa > Chordata > Actinopteri > Syngnathiformes > Syngnathidae > Stigmatopora > Stigmatopora argus. Next base: position 8,458,619 of record NC_135402.1, read on the forward strand.
ATAACAAACAATGGATAATCTGGTTGTAAAAGTGGGGACTACAGAGTCCACGAGCCACATTTTAGGGGCTGAAAATACGAGGACTTGTTTTAAAAAGTGCATGGCCACACATACCAAACCAACGACGGGCACAGAATTTCGTCCTAGACCAGGGGTAGGGAACCTATGGCTCGGGAGCTATATGTGGCTCTTCCCATGGGGGCATATGGCTCTCCACTAACCTGTGAGGTAAAATATGGAAATTATTGGTGAGAAAACTGAGTCCCGAACTCACTAATAAGTGTCACTGCGGTGTCGACACTACCTGTACCCCTACTTTAATCATAATTTTGTTTTTTATTATTCTTCTGCATGCATGACATAATTGATACTGATTTATTAGCCACAGCATAACAATGTTGTCAAAATAATTCAGAGACTTTTTGTATGTTAAAAGTGATGAAATGACAAAAAAATTTAAAAATCACACTTTCATATATTTCTACTTTTCAATTCCGAGAATGGCTCTCAAGAAATAACATTAGAAAATATGAATGTTTTATGGCTCTCTCTGTCAAAAAGGTTCCCGACCCCTGTCCTAGACTCATTCACTACCAAAGACGTACAAATCTGTCTGCTACATTTTTCGAATGAAATTACCGAAACATAAAGTTGTGGTGACTTCTTTTACAGTGTCTAAATTTTACCGTCTCTGAGAAAGACCCATGGATGACAATTTGCAAAACATCGAGTACAAATATCAAGACGGTGTACATGTGCAAAGAACTTCTCCACATCGGGTTTAATTCTAAACCAGGTTTCTATTCAGAACTTGGCTCAGAAAAGAAAATTCCTCGTGAGCACGCCTGCTCCGTCTCTGGAGGGTGTTTTTGAAATGGTAAGAACATCTCACCGTTATACCGTCAAGGCAAAAGGCAGTACACGAAACGTTACAGAATTTATTGCTTTAAATGCCCCCTCGTTCTTATTCACGGAAGGCGTGGGATTTTGTCGGCTGGTCAAACACATTGACCCCCTTCACACGACACCAACCAGACCCTATTTCACAGACGTGTGTTTACGGGAGCTGTTTATGTTCTTGCTACTCACTCCCATAGACGTTTACAGCCGCTTTTTCAGCCATTAATTTCACGACTAACATTCGGACCTCAGCCGGAAGCTACACAATTAACGCCACAGTGGATCGACACAGATCTCAAGTTGCAACATATTTTGCTAAATTCACGAGTTCACCTAGAGCAACAACAATTTCAGATACATTTGAAAAGTTGTTTGACACCTGGGACAGCGGTAGATCAAAAGCACACTTCAAAGTCTCAGTGACAATGTAGGAAACATTATAAGAGTCAAACATTCACAGCTGGCCTATTTTTCATGATAGTATGTGCAAGACCAATTTGGAGCATCAACATAAGAGTTCCGACAAGACGCGAGTACCAGATGGAACAGGACGTGTTCCATGTTAAAAAGCCCTTTCCCGCAAAAGAGATATATATGCATATATCGAGCGGGCCGCGACACATACTTTCCGTCACTGGATTTTAATTGAGAACATCCTATCTCTTCTTAGTAAAGAGATAAGATCCTACTATGCATCTGGAGCAGACATCAATCCTCTAATTGCAACACTCAAGCTTCTGTATCTGGACCCAAAGGACTCAAGAACCCTTGATTTAGAAAGCACACCTCAAAAGAGAAAAGCAAATATTTCACCTGGAGCCTATACGGTTGCATTAAAGGTGCTATGAATTGCTACAACAAGTAACTTTAATATGATAGCCAACAAGAAAAGGCTGTATAATGAAAGTGGATCTTAATTAGTCTTCCTTTTGAGGCTGCCTTGCCCCAGGCAACTTAAAAAATCTGCAAAATAAAGTGTCACACGCAGAATGAGCTCTATCTTTGCAGTCTGCTGGGATGCAACCAAGAGGCTTTTTTATACAACAAGTACTGCTAGAAAGCTAAGAACGATCATCAATTTTGGTTGTGATGTCACAACCAGAATTAGTGAAAAAAAAGTGGGTGTTACTCAGTGCAATGTATTTGGTGGAATCATTACGAAATGGTCAAGAGATGCCATATTTAAGGTCCAAAATAGTTTTTACATGTAAAGTTACATTTCTGTAGTCATTTGTAACAAGGTCTCCATTTCATAACATACGTTAGAAGCAGGAACAACAATAAATGGTCGGCCAGGTAAAACATGACAAACATTAAAACCAAAACAAAGTGCCTTTGTTTAGTTTCTGATTGTTATACTGTATGTCATGATTTTTCTTATTTCCACAGAATGGATTTGACTTTTTAAAAGGTCTCAATACTAACAGATGATCAAGCGAGCTGCCAGTCAAGAGGCGTGGCATCTTGGGACGTCAATACAGGGTTAAACAACAGTGTTAAGATTTAAAATGATATTTAAGTGCTCTCCCTCAGAATGTTACGGCCTGATGGAGGGAAAGTGCAAAAGGGACAGGAGATGAGGTGCCCCTGAGACATGACACCATGGCGGTGTCGGTGAAAATGAAGCCAAAAGGCGATGTGACGAGATCACCTCTGCTTCAGAATAAGAGCGGCTGCTATTAACTCCCAGCCTGAGGACATGTGGCAGGATATAAGAGTGCGCTAAGGCTCCGATTCGCAGTGTCTTCACCGTCGGCGGGGACTAATCAAAAAAAGACAGGAAAGGCTGCAAGACTCACTCGATGATCCAATAAGGAAGCTACAATTTTTTAACATTTGTGCCCTAATATGAGCTCACCTAAATAAAAAAATCGTGACAGCAGGCTGTGACTGGCCATATTGGTGGGAGGCTTAAAATATGTCACGGGAGCAGATTTGAATGCATACGTGTGATAATGGACCTGTCAGAGTTGAATTCAGACCGTCAAACCTCATATCTTGGCAACTAAAAACAAGCATTGCGTTTGGCGTCATAAGAAATCTGGGTCACAGAACAAAGAGAAAATGTCTGTTGACCGCAAAAGTCAAGAAAATCACAACCAAGATAACTCAATTTCTCACTTTGAATTCATATTTTTCTACAGGTGTATTTATGTGAAATACTGACATTCTATAGTTTCCTACAATGGAGGAGGCACTGGTTAAGAGACTAAGTCCATCTTGTTTTTAATCTGAGAAATGCAACATAATGTAGACTTAATTTAATGTTCTTTTGTGAGCCATATTTTATGAAATTTCATGTTTTTCTGCAGGTTAATAAAAAACGTGTCACTGCCCACGGTCCATAATTTGGACACCCCGAGGGGAAGACATTTCCAGACTTTAAAAGTAAAAGGTAGAGCCCCCAAAACAAACGTGAAAATAGTATTAATGAAAAATCCTAACATATCAAAGGTTAGAAGCTGAATGATGAATAACAAAGCCCAGACGAACGTGAAACTATTCGATGAGTAAAAACTAGTTAAATGTATTTTCCTCATCTGAGACAAACACATTTCAGCTTTTGCAAGGACAGATTGTCATTTCCATTCATTTCATTCATCAAAAACGGTTTTAAATCACGACCATTACCATGGAAAACATTCAACTCTGAGGGTAATGCTAGTTTTTCCCCATTTCAACTGAACAACCGATTAATCCAATGTTTTTAATTCGATTCTCCCATGAAGTACAACCCCTGGCCCGTGATGCTTGGCAGCGCAGTAAGTGGGGGTCTCAAACCGGCACTTTAATAAATGTGTTAATCCCGACCGCGGCAGGCAGAGACAATGCCAAAATGGGAGACGGGTTCCTCACCATTAATTTCCGCCGTCTGTCTCCTAGGTGGAAGTGGGGGGGAAGAGGGTGACGTGCCGCAGGGGGAAATGAAGACCATACATCACACGGAGGCACCCTAGTGAGTCTGACACGGCTTCTGCCCAGCTCAGGTACATGTGGACACGCTTACTTAAAGACATATTTGAAGAATATAGACTATGACGTTCGAACTACATTTAGAGAAGAATGATTCGACATGAAGAATTTTCCGATGTTGGTGGATATTCAGTGTATATTGCGTGAGAACTGTATGTTAGCATCAATGGCGCTTCGATTCCACCTGAATTTTTATATTATTACACGGCCCCAATAAAACTTTTAGGTAAGGCCAGCTACATTTTCTGAATGGACAACATAATATAAACAAATGCAATGGGAGTACACCAAACATTCCTGTGGACAATGAAAGATTTATCCAGATTTACAGTTTAAAAATGAATAAATGAGTCAAAAAGAGAAAAGTAGCGCAGAATTATGTTGCCAAGTGGTCACAATGCAAAGGTTGTGAAAATTAGCTTGAGAGGCAAGAAAGTTGTGCGCTGTCAAAGTTTTCTTTTGCTTGTGAGACTTTTTAATTGCTCATGTTTTGGGTCAAATTCAAAGTCAGTTCCTGAATGGGTCTAATTGATGGTTTTAGACCTGAGGATCAAAGGAAACATGCAGTCTGTATTGCAAGTGATTTTCCGTGATTTTTATTTTAGTTCATTTTTATCAAATTCACATTCATTTCATACCCTCTGACCTCAGAATCAACCGTTCTTTCATTCAAAGTGAAGTCATAATTGTTTCAGTCTGAACTAAATCGCCAAATAAGATTTGTGGGTGGAAAAAAAGCATTGAGCTGTGTTTGTTCTCCTGTTTGTCCAAGTTTTGAATACAGTATTTTGAATAAAGTCTTTTCAGCAATGTAGATTACTGTGGGCAGAACGTTTCCTTCAGGTAGGGTTTAATCATAGCCTTGCGCTTAGAGAAATGTTTTCTAAGATTGAACCTAACTCTCACATCTGGGAGGCTTCAGAAAAGCCTTTCATTCCTGACTGGCATGCACAGTAAACACAGGGCGCCATAATCTTCCTTCCCCTGCCACACATACGCACACAATATACACCATTTTCAGACCGTGGATAAGACCAAACACAGCTTGTGTCATCAAATTCAGCTGACTTTTAATGGCTTTTTCAAACCTGACTGAAAGCTTTTCTCTTGACTCTGACTCTGTACTTAGTTTAAACAAGTAAAAGAGTGGTTCTTGATCTGATGGCAGGCCGGTGACTCTCCGGAGTATGTCACAGATCACGCCCCCACTCACGGAAGACAAAAAGACACTCTAAGCTCATCTCAACAGACTAAATGTTGACAAAAGGAGCAGTAAGTTTGACGTTGCCTTGCGCTGCATTCAGATGGATGGGTTCCCATACAAAGTTAATGTAATGGCGCGTAAAAAAGGCGAAAGGGGGCCTGTAGGCGGGACGCCATGTCGCTAGTTTGTCCAGCTAGGCCGCGCCCCAAGAAGACGCGTGATGAATTTTGGAGACAACAGCCGGATTGAATCAATAGTTTTCTCATCCACACGACTCTAGACAAAGGTCCAAAAAATTTACTACATTTGTTTTTCTAAGAAACTTGTCAAAACATTAGGAGATTAATGTCGCAACATTACAAGAATGAAGTCATAAATTGTAATATGATCGAACTGCAATTATGATATTACAAGAGTTTGCTGCCTATTTTTAAACTACCTGAACTGGAAGTTGTTTCATTTCACAGGCTGAGAATTTTGACCACGTAACTACTTTTGGCGTACTATTAGAGAAAAAATTCGTACAATGACGAAGTCAAAGTCGTCATATGATTTGTTTTTATGTTAGGTGAACCAGAAGTTGTTCGGGGTGGGTGTACTGTAAAGGTCGGTGTGAACATAAAACAGAATTTTGTGCTGCAGTCATAACTGCCCATAGTTGGCTGGGATAGGCTCCAGCACCCCCGTGATCCTTGTGCGGCTACGTGGTATGTAAAATGAATGAATGAGTTCTCTGCTGTGCTGCACTCCGTACTTACTATACAGTGCGTTATGAAGAAAACTCCAGAGTATAACTGGGGAAGTGTACAGTAAATAATGCATTACCTTTCAAGCAACATCTCTTCCACAAGCTGAAGATACTTTTTAGCCCACAGTTTTATAGAAAACATTTCAAAACTAATTAAAGTGAAGTTTTTATACAGAACCTTCCTAAAATGAACTAAGAAGATCTTGAATTTGGACCAAATAAAGAGCAACAGCTTTATGTTCATTACGTCATTCATTTTCTGAACTGTTTATCCTCACAAGGGTCGCGGGGTGCTGGAGCCAATCCCAGCTGACTTCGTCGGGCCGGAGGCGGGTGGGAGATCATAAATCGGTGGCCAGCCGATCGAAGGGCACAAGGACGGCCATTCGTTCATTTAAGTGTGGAACTTGTTCATTTTTTTTTTTATCATGGTCCAAGATTTGTTTTCTGTTCCTCGCCGAAATCTGAGATACATCAAATTTACGATAAGCAAATAAAATAAGACAGGCTCCTAAAAGGCAGACACCTAACGAAAAAATAAATGAATGCCTTTATTTTCATTGCATAATTGTCTTTACTGTACAAATAAAATTAATGGGAAGGTGCAAGTAGTAAAAATGTAAAATATAGGTAATAAAAAAGACAGGCTATAAATATAAGATATAATGCATCGAGTTGAAGATATGACACTATGTACAATAATTAGACTTAATAAATTGTAATTTACAACATAATGCATTGTTTCTTATTACTGTACGGCAACAAATAGAGTAGTACATTAGAATGCATGTTCTTCCGCTTTTAATAGATACATAACCAATGGCAACACCCTCTGCCACTGGGAAATAATTGGTGAATTATTGATTAGGGACAGCAGGGAAAAAACAACCACATTAGTTCCAGTCCTCAGTGGACTAACTGAGTGACTGAAATTGACAAAAAAGGAATAATTCACAAAAAGGTCGACACTCACTCAAGCTACCATATGATTATTATGAGGCGTTAAAGAATTTTTCCACCCTATGAGGCGCACCTTCATCTTTCCACGATAACGCACTCGTAACGGAACAAACAAATTTAAATTAACTTGGATTAATATATACAGACACACTCAAACATACGTTTAATGTAACTTTACACAAAACTGAATTCTAATTTTGTTTTAATTGTTTTACCTTCGTTTTCCGGGTTAGCTGTTTGCCACGCCTCCACCCTCACGTTCGCTATCGATGGGCTGTTTGCTGTTGTATTCCCTTCAAAATATTCTGAAAATCATGCACACAAATGTCCTTACAATAGGATAACACACGACCACTTGCCAACGAGAAGTAGTCTTGAATGAGCGATCGCTCCGTTAACGGGAGCTAACAGGCTAAGGAAGGACTAACACCCTACCCACGTATTGATAGTGGGTAATGCAGTTTTATTCTGAGAAAGGGTGCCATTGGCTATCGGTGTTGTGTGCACAGGTATACTTCATTACCCAGAAAGCCCTCTTTTTACCCGCGCATGCGCAGTGTGCGTTTTCTTGTCCATACGTAGGAGAAACTCGCCTGAATAAATCGTTCAGTGCTTGTAGATATCTGTTATACACAAAAGAGATGCGGCAAAAAAAGAGTGCGCTACAATGATAAACAGCCTTTCATGTTATGGCCACCTGGCTTTCTCGCATCTCGAAATTTTTCTTGTATCTAGGGCAAATTATTTGATCGAAATTTTCATCGTAACTCGAGTATCTCGTAGGTAGAGCTGCTCGTAGGTCGAGGTACCACTGTAGTAATATTGGTAGTGGTTAATTATTGTGTTCTACACCAACTAGATGGAGCTGTGCTAAAGGGAATTTCATACAATCGGATTATAAGGCGCAGTCTTTAGTTGCGCCTTATAGTGTGGAAAATATGGTAATTTTGTTCCGGTTTAAAATGTCTGTGTAAACGAGGAAATCATTGATTAAGGTTACTTTAAGCATGCAATGTATTTGTTTTAACGTAGCAGATGAGAGATGCAATGAAGAAAGACTCGAGGTATCGGTGTCTCGGGTTACGGAAATGAAACCATTTGAGATCTATACCTCAAAGTAGAAACGAGCACCATTGCAATGCGGTTTCTTGGGAAGGAGAAGTCAAGTGCAAGTGTTGATGGGTTTCATTGATTAAAAGAATAAAGAGGAGGCGGGGTTGTTGAGAGTCTGGCGAGGGGTAGTGGGCAAAAGGCAGGAATGAAACAACGGAGATGAGGGAAAAGGTGAGAGGGGATTCACTCTCGAGTACAATGGATGTGCGGGGGTATTGGGAACGCAAATCGTTACTTTGACATAACGACTGCTTGAGTCAAGCAGAAGTTTCATACCGGAGGTATTGACAAAAATTATAATAATAGACTAATTTATTTACGTTACAATTGGGTAGAATCTTTGAGACAAAGTTCCAGGAAAAGTGAAGGTTGGCATTGTTTTTGTTTATTTATTTTAGTTTTTGGACAATGTATTGCTTAGTTTTTTAATTAGTACTTGAGGTACAAGTAAATTTAGTTGGGAGACTAAGGGAATGAATAAGCTACTGATTTAAAATGTAACATTGGACTTCTTTGAGACCGACTACTACTTTTCTAGAGCCATCTTGTGATGTCTTACGTAGGCTGCATTACCGCTAGAAGCACTTCTCAGTTTATCACAGAAACCCGAGTAGTGAGAGACTGCGTCTTTAATGACGGAGATTGATGTGAAGTTGCAGTATGCTAATGCAGGCAACAGGCCTTTTCCCTGTTATTTAATAAAGCTGCCGGAAAATCAACATGATTATGAATGTTGTTAATCGAGCTGGGCGGTGAACAACGCTGGCTTTTTTCCCCCTACAATATGATGATCAGGATTATATTTCATGCAGGCATACACATCAGCATACTAATCGCATCTAATGTATTATTTGGCATCAAAGCAGGGTTATTTTTTATTTTTTTCTTGTTTTGCATTAAAAAGGGAGACAAAATACACTTACAACTCTCCCTTTTGTTGAAAAGTGACAAACACATTAGGTTTGAGATTTTTTTTTGCGCATATCGAAGGGTGTCGATAGATTAATTGACTTGTCGAATTTAGTAGTCTATTCCACTCTACCACCTTGATGATACATTGCCTAATCTAATCATATACTGTTAACATGCAGTTTGAAATGAAAACAGAGAATTTTGAAATGGAAAAACGTGCTCTTTTTTTAGCCTAGGTCCAACTACGACATGCTAATTTATGGAAGGCAAGATGAGCCAGTTAAACATTATATACAGAAAAAGTATTTAGCATAATGCTGATGTTTATATCCATATGTGCCAGTCTTTAAAAATATGGCTTGAAGTGAAACTGCTTAAAAAAGCTTGTTATATAGATTGAAACAATTCTGATTGGATAATATGCCTTTGGCATAGTAATCCTTTCGTTGCTGATGTGAACGTCCCAATGGGCGTGCATTGATCACAGATAAGAGCAATTGTGTTGACGTACTTATTAAAGTAAATAAAAAGTGTCATTTTAATGACTAACATCTTAAAAGCATTACTCATTTTACGTATAACCCTTTTTTCTTGATCCTGCGCCATTATTTTTGTCCGCAGTAGGCTTACAAAGCCCAAAGTGTTCCCCACTGATATTATTCCAGATTAACCCCTTGTGGATTGTTTAAGACTAGAACAGAAAGGAACGTTTGGTAAATTTATGGCATGGTGGTCAAGCTGATGAAACCAAATCTATGAGTATACCATGATCTTCTCTCCTGGTGATATCTCACTGTTCCACCACATCCCTCCCACCCTCTATTTGCCTCCCCTTCTTTTACATCTTACCTTCACGTCCCCAGAGTCTCAGACACCAGAGCACTTAACCTCAACAAGGCCTCTTCTCTTACCCAGTCTGCCCTCAACGTGGCATCACATCAAATCAGCTGCTACGGAGCCAAGAATATAAATAATACATACTAGAAAAGGTTGGGGATGGTAATTGAGGAAGGGGGGGTGGGTCACCATTAGGGTCTTTGCTTCCTCTCAGCTCTTCCTGAGAAACTGCCGTGAGAGTTTTTTTTCTTTTTTTATCCATGCAGCAAAACAAGGAAGTAATCCCACCTCGCCGTCTGCCCTGGTGTCACTTTCACTTTACCTTCCCCTAGTGGGAAACCTGCACCAATCATTTGAACTACAGACTTATCCTCACCTCAAGAAAACAGCAAAAACAAATACCACATCTTTGGGGAAAGAGCAAAAAGAAACAAATCCGTGACAACATTCTGCAGTAGGAATAAGAGTCAGACGAAATAAATAAACAAGCACGCATGTGCTATTACAGGCTAAAAGCTACCCTCTACTTTTACTCATCACCTACAGTCCACATTAATTCCAGGCTGCCCTCTGCTGGCAAATTACTATGCCTCAGTAGTTTATCAATTAGCCCTGATACAAGAAAAAAAAAGAAAGAAAAAAAATTGAGCTTCAAGTACCGATAAACAGATTCCATTGCTACATCACTAACAGTTTCCAAGAAGATCCGTTTACAAATGATAGAACTTCAAAATTAGCGTCCACAAGATCAACAACAACCTGAGTGGTGCCTTGACAGGCCTGAATATACTGAGAGAGTTTCCTTCATGATGCAATTCAGCCTGGAGCAGGTTACACGAAGCGGCACAATTGGATAAAGATATAAATCAATGGCATAAGTAGATTACACGGCAGCATCTATTTCTTTGAAATTACCTCTTGATTTTCCCTAACACGCTCAACAAATAGAGAAAGAAAAAGACAGAATCCTCTTGACAGGATGATGATGATCTAATTGTAATACGAAAACACTTGGCAGGCTATGCAGACTTGATAAAGAAAACTAAAGACTACCGCCAAGGCCAGAAGAAACTATCACAGTTTGGGGTGTCTGCTAAAATATTTATTGCAACCCCATTTCCTAGTTAATGTGACTTGTGGAGGATTGGTAAAATTGGGAAAATCAAAGCCATAAAAAAATACCAGATTAATAAATAAAACAATAATTGCAATGTTAAAAGATAAAGCACAAATGTGGTACATAAATACAGTAAATGTGTTTCATTACCCACAGAAATCTATATATGAAAATAATTGTGTTCATTGATGGAGTGCTTTATAATCCGATATCCTTTTTATTTCGAGAAAAATTATATTTTTGCAGTATAATTAATATTTTGTATATCCTCGACTACCTGTAGAAGTATTTTTAAGTTCAGTAACACGGTCTGAAAGTTGGGCCATTATCTGTGATTACATTTTGCAAGATGTTTGGTCTGGAGATTTTGCGTTTCGTAACTGTAATTTCTTTCGTATCTTAAGAGAAAAAAAATCCCCGTTGGGGCTTTTTGAAACCTGAATGTTTTGTAATTAGAAACATTTGTAATTAGAGGCATCACTGTACGTGTTTCATGCTGTTATTTCCGATGTTAAACACTATTTGCTCTCTTTTATGTTGTACCAACAACAAAAAATAAACACACTTCAAAAGTGTGTTCCTCTTGCTTTGTGTGTGTATTTGTAACATTGGCAGTGTTGAATGCTGGACACCCACTGAGAGTTTTAATTTGCCAGAGTTTTGAATCATTCTATAAATTAAAAATAGAATGTCGAGATCAAACTAAAGCACTTTTTGCTTCACACTACGGCCATCCAAAATTGCGCCTTACAGCTACGGTTGGCAATCTCTGGACACAGCACCTTATTCATTATTCAGGTAACATGGGGGCTGAATCGATTTCCTGCCCCGGAGCCCTCCCTACCCGACCCGACTTGTCCGCTCGGCTCACCTCTCACCTGCCTCCCTTCGTATTCCTCTCAAATCAACATTCCGCACTGAGCGCGCAACGCCCCGGCCCTCATTTTCAATTGGAATTTCAGAAGTCCTCTAGTTGGAGCGGGTTTCGGGTTTCACGTAAACACACCTTGATCCTTAAATCTCCCCTAAGTCTGTTTCAGTTTCAAACAGCGGGACTGCACAAACACTCGCCGGCTGTCTGTCCGTCTGTCCAACATCACGTCTAAAGTCTGAGTAGAAACCCCCTGTAAAAAAAAAAATCAGTATGACTTGTGCCTGTGTTGGAATATCTGAGCCTGTGCCCTCCCTTCCGGGACCTGCTCCTTCAGACATTTTCACCTCATCTGCGTTTAAGGGCATTAATATTGCACCAGCTGCCATGGCGGGGTTAAATGGATGACTGGGGGCATGGGGTTGGGGGGAGGAGGAAATAGAAGGGGGCAAGGCATGGTAGCGGGGTCTGAATGTCAAATTCAATTCCTTCATGCCTTCGTTTGCTCTCGCTCTGCTTTCTTGCCTTCTTACACTGATCGTCTACGACAAGAGACATTTTTGATGTGGGTGGGGAGGGGATGCGAACAACAGGACCACAGTACTAGCATGTGTTTTCTCTTCAAGGCGAATATATGATACTTTTACAAGGGCATAATAATGAAGCAGTAAGGATTCTGAGGGTGCAGGAGTGTATCCCGGCTTACTATGAGCTGTAGGCAGGGTACTCCCTGAATCGGTTGTCAGCCATTTCTAAAGGCACGGCAAGAAAAACAAATACCGTATTTTCACGACTATAAGGCGCACCACATTATAAGGCGCACCCTCAATGAATAACACATTTTATTTTTTTCCATATATAAAGCACACTGGATTATAAGGCACCCTGTCTATTTTGGAGAAAATGTAAGACTTTTAAGTGCGCCTTATAGTCGTGAAAATACGGTATACACTCTCAAACTTGAGTGTATGGTTTGAGTGTTTGGCCAAACTCACGTGCATGTTTTTGCAATACCTGAAGAAAAGCCATGCAGGCACGGGGTGAACATGCAAACAAGAAGGCTGGAGCTGGAATCGAACACTTGGTATTAGAACTGGTGAGATGCCATGTTAACCAGTGAGCCAAAGTATTATAATGAAATGCCGCATATGCAACATTTGGTTCAGGTATTTTGACGGTTTCTGTATATTCGTCCATACTGTACTATGGTCTATGTTGCCTTATTATATTTATATTCAATAACTACATCGAAGAGTTGAATAAGTTAAATTGACAGAGGGGTAAAATGACTAGCAAAAAGTTTAGAAACAATTATAATGTGCAATGAGGATTTGCTATACAGTGACAAATACATGCTCAAAGTTTCAGAAAGCGCTACCAGAATTGCCCGGCGCATGTAAAAATAAAGAACACCCCGAGCTAAACAGACTGAAGTAAAAAAAATATTTCAATACTTAATTAGTCACTAAATTGGTACTAAAGCCGTGATCAGCGGTATCAAAATGTGACAAAGTGTGACCCTTTGGGTGCCCTAAGCTGAAAAAGTCAGATGATAAATTCTATTTTAAAATGCATTCGGGAGATGGAAACTTTCCATCCTTCCATTCCAACCAAAATAACTTAATACCATTAAATTTCCTCAGCTAGAATGGAGTTATTCAAGGCAGCAGCATTTCATGGTTGCTTTTGCAATTCAATCTTCATCAGTGAATCAACTATCACCAACAAAACAATTAGTTTTACTGTTTGAGAAGGCCAAGCGTAAAAAAGATACGAATAATAAAAAAGCACAAGTTGAGAGGGCCCAGTGGGACTGACATCATCGAGGTCACTCTGAGGTTAAGTTAACATGCATACAAGCTCCTGAAAAATTAAAGTCCGCAGCTCACGGAAGCTGCACTCGGAGCACCAAGTGGCAAGACCTCAAAGGGTGGTAGAGGAGAGTTCAATGTAGCCACAGAGAAAGAGAACTGGTTTTATTCTACATGGATAACCCTATAACACATATTAAGACACGCACTGACCCAAAAACCCATGGCATGTAAAGCTCCATGAGGGCAACAGCTGCAGGGAAAATGGACGGACGCATTGGTGCTACGACCGTCTTTCGTTTTTGTTTTCACGCCCTCGGTATGTGGCGCATGCGAGGAGGCCGCGGATTACTGAGTGCACCGTTGGCGACGTCCCGGGTGGTGATATTTCCACTCGCGGTGTGTCAGAATGCCAATTACAAAGGTGTGAGGATGTCAATTAGAGGGCGCTATCGCGTGTTAGTACCAACGAGAGGGAAGGCTTGGAAAAAGGCAGACGACAAGGAACAGACAAAAATAAAAGTGTGAAAGTAGTATTTTAGAACTAACACTTATGACTAAAGCCACAGGTGAACTCAAACGAATCATTTACTTTGTGTCAGAGTTGATCCAGACTTTAGAGTTAGTTCTCTCATCATTGTGCGTTTCTTCTGAACATGTGAAAGTAAAAAATGTGTCACAAAATGGAAAAAATAACAACAAATATATTGCTAAATCCTACCATCAAAGTACTCTTGAAAAGACCTTATTGTAGTGAGTAATGTAAATGGCCAATAAAGCAAAAGCAGTAAATGTTGATTCTTAAACGCCGCCGGGTCCAATCCAGTGTGTATTTTTAGTAATATTGTTTTAAAAGCTGCTGTAAAACAAATTCTTCTTAGAAAATGATTGGATTGGATTGGATAACTTTATTCGTCCCGTATTCGACTAAGATAGTATTTCTGTGTCAGTGATGTAGTGGATAGCGCGTCGGGCTTGCAGTTCTGGGATCGAGAGTCCCCAAAACATGCATGGTAAGATTGTTTCATCACTCTAAATTGCTTCCAGATGAGTGTAAGCGTGATGGGCTGGCCACCGATTCAGGGTGTCCCCTGCCTGTTGTCCATATTTTAACCGGGATAGACACAAGCACCCCTCATGACCCTTGTGATGATAAGCAGTTCGGAAAATGAACTAATGTAAACAGAGCATTTCTTGAAGCGGTAACAGCAGGACTCAATTTAATGCATGAATGACTTTTGTCATTATTTTTTGCATTTTTAAGACTGGTCGGAAAATATGGGCGGTATCGGAAAAAATATCTTAAGAAAAATTGTATCGGCCAGCACTGGACCGCTTGTTGGAAAAGTATCTTTGAGGTGGTGGAGCCAAAGCTCTATGCATTGAGCTGTGTGTTTGCTATTTCGTAATAAAATAAACAAACATGTCAGCGGCAGGATGTGACGGCCCAAACTAACGAGTCTGTTATTCTGAGAAAACAGCGAGCTGCCAAGCCCATCCTTGCTGATCGACTATGTGCCTCCACTCAGCCTTAGTGCATCTGTTCGTCTCTGTTTGAAGCAGTCTCTAAGAGACCGTCGGTCGCATCTCCAAGCACGCGTGGCAAAGCTGCATTGCGGCCAAGTTTGTGAGCTACTGAGTGCAGGAGGTCTTAGGGGCACCCGTAAAAGGTATCCAGCAATGCCATTTTTATGACCGTGCTGAACATAGGTAGATATATTGAGGCATTCATCATTCCAAATTCCATTCCCAGTTTTGTTCAATTTTTCTTCTCCCCGCAGTTCGCTGTTTCCATTTAGCATGATGTTAAAAATGAATACACTGTCTCACTTTTTCATCTCGTGAACTATTTTGAGTGTTCCAATGAGGACCTTGTCATTCAGAAGGGGCCAAGGAACAAACATTTGAATGGCAATTTTTTTTTTTTTTTAAATGCGCAGATGAGCACATTGGCCTCATCACAATACAAACAACAGTCTCAATCATTTACTCAGTGCTCAGTGCTGAGCCATCGCAGATGTGGACCAAAATTAGGAAAAAAAGATCAACAAGGAAATGAGAGTATAGCTTAGAAGGCAATGTTATATTCAATCAAAGCTGTGGAAATATATTTCTCAGCTGGAATTTAGTCAGTTCTTTGGCGTTCTCAGTCTCGTCTTTGTTAATATACATTAAATGTGTCCAAACTGTCTCCTCAGAAGCCCGCTTTAAGAAAAATCAAAGGATGCAAAAGCCAACGTAAATGAGTTAAACACGACGATGATATAGATCCTCATATGATAAATGATCTTTGCCCAAATAATTATCGCCCTTACCAAATCCCCATAGTTTGCAATCAAATGCCATCTTTCCATGAACTCCTACTAGAAAATGTAATAATTGGATAAAATGTTACTATACAACAATTGTGACATAAATAAAGCCTGATCAGATAAATTAAAGATTTTGCAGAAAGCAGCCACATCAAAATATTCCTGGTGGGCCTTTTGGTGGGAAAGAGTATGGAATTGAGTCATTGGCTGTGTCCCATGGAAAAACATTCAACATCTTTTCAATCCTTTACTCTTTCTTTCTTTCTTTTGCTTACTGTTTTGTTCACATTTCAACAGGTGCGGAGCAGGGTGATGGTCAAGAAAATCTCTGTACCACACACAAATGCAAACACAAAGAGTCACACAACCATGGGTGACTGTAAGACTTAAAGGCAGCACAGCATGTAAAGGTGCAGACCAGAATTTTCCCATGCCATTCACCCCACAGGCTGTCCTCACCCCCCACTGGGACCCTAAGGTTAGGTTCAGACCATAGGTCTTAATGCAAAATTCTGATTATCTGTCCTTGCTGATCGTTTTAAGTGTCTGTTCAGATTGGACTTATGCTTATAGAGAAAGAAAATCAAGTATTCTCCTGCTCATTCAAGGCTATTTTTATTCGTTATTATTATTTTACAAATGTGGTCAAGCCAGCCTCCGGCCTGAAGGACAAGGTTAAGCGAGCCCTTAACGGAAAGTAACCTTGCCCAGCTGACTCTCCACTGCCGTCCTCCTGGCATCTACTCTTCCACCGAGCTGCTTACCTAATTACTTCATCAATTCGATCCGATTGCGAGAATTGAAAGTTCCGCAGTGACATTTGGAAAAATGTGGCCCAGATTAGATTTAAAACCACAAAAGAAAATGGCTTGGATTTCTACTTGAAATGATCTGCTTCCATGTTACTAGACCCATGCAGGCACAAAAGAAGGTTTCCCTAAAGTCTGATAAAGGTGAAAACTGAATTGAGTCCCTTAGCCTGCGGTGTGAACATAGCCTCAAAGGACTTCAGTGTGAAGGGGAGAGTGTTTGTGCTCAAGGCTGGCCTCCGGAAGAAATCTGTCACTCCCTTAAATTGAGCTTTCAAAAGTATGTCTTGTTTCTTTCTCTTGAAAAACAGTAAGTGGTGACGTGATGACTTCATATGCCACGTCATCAAATATTGTGACACTCCTGTTCGCTATTGTGGTTGGTGACCTCATATGTCAAGGCAACCATTAACCCAGGACGGTCTTTATTTGTCTTGCTACGGCACTGACTCCAACATCTACTGCAAAGGAGACTCGTTGAAAGAGCTCCCCTGCCTGTCATAATGGCTTATTTACTTACTATCCCAATGTAGTCGACAACAACGCCCCGCTACGCAAAGCTCAGTCAGGAAATCCTGGCCTTCAGGCCTGATGAATTGAGCCATCGGGCGTGCCAGCTGCCGATGGGGGTGAGCAGCCTGCTCTCGCCATGCAGCTAGGCCACAGAGCTAGAGGGGGGAGGAAGTGGAGTGCAGTGTCGCGGAAGGGCCGACCTGCCGTGCCAGGGATTCACACCGTGGCAAAGTAAAAATATAGCAAGCCATGAGGGGCCAGGATGTATACACGGTGCCAACAACACAGTGGGCACCGCGGAAACATTTTTTTTCTCCATTCTCTCTGCTGTTGGCTCACGATAGCTGTGCTCAAAGGAAAGTCATGCTAATATTTTAATGAGGAGTATCATTATGGGAGGGATTGTTTTTAGTGTAGTAGAAGTCTACTACATCATACTGGGAGCAATGTTCAGAATTCTTTGGGAACGCAGTGGGATGCACTTCAACTCTTCACCATAGCAAATGATAAACGTTCATCCAGTAATGTACTGGCAAGGTCACTTATTCTTCCTGTGGCGAGTCCTTCAATTATTCATTCATACATGTCTGTACAACATCCTCACTAGGGTCGCATAGGGTGCTGGAGTCTATCCCAGCCAACTATGTTCGCCGAGTACAAGGAAACGGACAACCATTCACGCTCACACTCATACCTAAAGGCAATTTAGAGTGATCAACCAGTCTACTATGCATGTTTTGGGGATATGGGTAGAAACCGGAGAACCCAGAGAACACCCACACAAGCCCAGGGAAAATATCCAAACCTCACACAGTGAGGACCAACCTGGGATTGAACCAGCAAGCCCAGAACTGTGAGGCCAACGCGCTACCCACTCTGTCACCTGTCCTGAAATTAAAATATTAAATAACATCAAACTTTAAGGCCATGCTCTATCAACTTTATATGATGCAGGGGGGAAAAGCGATTTGGATTCATCCATCTGTCTAGGATACTCGCTGCTAATTGGGGCTCATTTGGGTGTTTATTTTCAGGGTTGGGTCCTTGAATAATGCTGTGCTTCCTGTTCAAATGTACACAGAAGTGCCTGCTGACTGGTGACACTGGTGTCAAGGGCTATTATGTTTTGAGGAAAATTTTAGGGGTCATGTAGGGGACACCAAAATCCATTTTCACTATCAAGCATTAAAAAAAAGAATCATGAGATGAATCACTGTGAGATACACTAAATAACGCTAAATAAAATCTATTATTTCTCTTTTTGTCCGGCACATAACCATTGAGGCGATTTCTTTTCTTTTCACACAATCACTAAACCAGAGGGCTGAACTGAGTATTGATCGAACAAGTTAAACATTTATCATTGTCAACCATTTCCCAAACCAGATCAAAAAGAGGGAGCAGAGATTACGGCACCTCGCATGATAAACCTATATGGCATGCAATAATTGGAAGGAAAAGTGCACAAGTTATATGTTGAAGCCCCACTTAAGTCTCGCCCCCCAAATTCATCAACGACAAAACTCACAAATCATTTACTCCAGCGACTTTAAAAATGTTTACCCTTTAGTCTTGTGGACTAATTTTCAGGAACTTCATATTGCCACTAGTATTCCTTTCCCACTAAAAAGTTAGAGGTGAGCCATCATGAATATTTACAAATTTATTTATTGCTGAACCTCACTGTTTTCCATGTGTATCCAAAATAATTGCCCGGGATCATAACCATGCTTTTGCTGTTTTGGATACAGAAGAAATGATTCAGTGTGTTTGTACACCCGCTTCAGATGCAGTTTAAAAGTGTAAATGGCGAGAGACTTGTTAACCAAGTCTCAGTGAAGCTGCAATCTGACACTGCGTGCATACAGCCACACTCATTAACTACAAATATCACTGATAATTACAGCAAAATGGTCAGTCATACAGCATAGACACACACACACACAATGCCAGCAGCTGGCCCTCCAGGACTATTCAATAAATATAATGAGTGTTGATTATGGGCTGGTCATAGCTTCCGCCGCACTAGTGTGCCATCATTCTTGCCTCTTTGCAATGTTGACAACAAACGCGCCTCCCTTTTCCCCGGCGCTGCCAAATAGTGAGCCGTACCCTATTCATTACACAGCAGTCTCCGTACCGCTTGACCAACGGCTGCCAGAGCCGCTGCAATCAAAGCGAGAAGTGTCAACACGGCGAGGAAAACACATCACACAGACGGCAGAAGAGCAAAAAGGTTTTCGGCTGGGATCACACATCAAGACATACGGTTGGGTGTGTATGCGTGTGTGTTGGCCCATAAATAACATTCACAACTCCATTTTTCTTGATCTGAGCTATCAGGGAAAAGCAGGGTGGATTCGCCTGAGAACGGTTTGACCACTCGAGCTTTGATTTATTTGCTACATCCCTTTCCACCATCTGGGTTAGCTGCCTTGCTACCTGTTTAAAACTAATCTTTTCATCTTCTGCCAGCCATGTTGTCACAAGAGACCTGGCTTCCGCCTTTATTTCAGGATCCAAGCAAACATTTTTTATGAATTCAAGTATCTCTCGGAAGGAGACCGACACCATGTTAAGCGTTTGAGGCATTCATCTCTCATGTTGAGAATCTTCACTTACTTGTTTCCAGTGGTGGTGTCTGAGCCCCCAGGACTGGAAGATGGGGCTGGCTATCAAAGGCAAAAAGAGCAGTCAGAGGGACTGCAATATGAGGTCTGGACTGCACTGCGAAGATTCAAAGGATCAGTGATAGCGGTGGAAATGACCTGGTGGTTGCAGGCGCACGATTTCCACACTAGTCTGGAGGGAAAGTGGCTTTAAGGATTGGGAAGATGCTACCTGGGAATGTTTTACAAATTCATTCAGTTATCCGCCCTGATTGTGCGTGTGCAATAACCATGCGGTGGGGTGTCAAAATGAAAAGGCTGATCACCGAAATCGACCTAAAATGAGATACTGATGTCACGATCCAAAATCGTCATTTTCAGAGAATCGAATCGGGTAAAAACAGATCAAGTTTTCTAGTGTATTCATTTACATCTTAAAGTATTAAATCAGTAGCTGCTATAGACGGGGCGCTGGAGGGTGGGCAGCAATCGTTCCATTGGTTTCTGACCTTTTTTGTGGGGTTTGGATGTTTTCCCCGTGCCTGGGTTGGTTTTCTCCGGGGACCCCCCCGCAAAAATGCATGCAAAGCCGGATGTACACCCTAAATTGGCCCTAGGTATGAGTTTGAGTGTGAATATTTGTTCATCTCAATGTGTCAAGGTGTCACCCGCCTATTTCCCACAGTTGGCTGGCATAGGCTAAAGCACAACCGCAAAGCGAGAATAAGCAGAAACGAAGATGAAACGAACGAACGGAAAATGATATATATACAGCATCTTTTATGTTGAAACAAACCTTGCAGAAAAAGGAAAACATGTCCAGCAACACCATAAAGAGTGAAGAAATCCCAACTAAAATACTAACTTATTTTAAGGCCATAGTCTAAGAATTTGACTTTTTCAAAAGTCAAATTGTTTCACTCACTGCCTAAGGCCATTGGCCGCCATCTGTTTGCTGTACAAGAATTTGACATTTCGCAATTTTACAAATGAACATTTGACGAGCAAGTCTGTTTAAAACATTACTATTATTCTTTATTATCCTCCGCCCTCACACACAAAAGAGTTGACTCAGCAGTGACCTCTCTGCGCGACGTCTTGCAATATATCTAAAGACCGAGGGGGAAAATATAGGTTGTCAGTCTTTTCCAGCAATTATTCATCCCAAAAAAATGAAGGTAAACACAGAACCTGGCAGCTGACATTTATCTTGACTAGAAAGATAAGGTGGTGCAACAGTGCCACTTAGCATCTGGCCATCTAAGGAGCTGAGAAGCACCAATTAAAATAATCCTGGGGAAGTCAACAGAAAACAAGGGTGCATAATAGCTGGCCAAAGTTAACTTCCCTCAACCAAGTCCTATCAATATTGAGTTCATACAACACATTGAAACCCCTTGAGTGGGGTTCGAAAACTATTTAGGGTCCAAGTACCCTTACCCCAGAGATGCCTAAAACTTCAAGGGCCATCAAGCTTTATCGGAGGAATCAGCGTCGGAGCCCCTTGAACCTATGACTCAACCTCACTGGCACCTGTTTTTGATTGAGATGGAGCTGGATTTCACTTGAGCTCCTTTTAGCAAATAAGACCCATGATTGGGGCCTTTTGTCTGATTTAACAGGTCCTGTATAATTCTCACTCCCCAATCAATACTCGCTTATCTTAATGGTGAGAAATGTTCCTCAGATCAGCAGGAACACTACACAGTCTATTCTGTAGCCGGACTGTGAAAAGCTCAGATGTCGTTCGCATTTTCAACACGCATCTTGATATCTAATTTTTAGTTGGCCTTGCATAGCGGAGGAACATTGCGGTGTCACGTGAGCTCATTATATCAGGAAGGTCACGATCCCTGGGGCAAAGCGTCACCTCTGTTGAGCTTGGTCAGCCGGAGTAAAACGCCACGGCCGGAATCACGGTGGGCCTAAAGCTAATTAAGGCTGATAGAACTGTCACGGACCAGCCAGAGTAAATAAAAATGAAGCTCGCAGATATTCCAAACACATCTGGCGCTCGTGATGCAAAACGTGGAAGCCATGATTTTTTTTTCAAACATAGATACAGCTGGGCCTGTTTTGACTAGTGTGTCAATCACAGTGGCTGTGATGTAACTGACGGATGCCCAGAGGCAGGCAAGGGCTCAGTGGTGGGGGGTCTAAACTTTACTCTGCAAAGTACTCTATTTAAGGCTAGTTTTGTATATTTAGCCACAGTTTATTGGTCCACAGGATACCTTTTAAGAGACCTTAAAAACAGTGGAAAGATGGGATGGCCAAACAAGGTCATGTTTATCATATGGTCTTGTTCATTATCTTTTCTAACAATTCAACACAATTGGCTTATCCACACAATCTGCAATGGATTTACATTGTTAAAAAATGTAAAGTATTGCGAACAGTTTAAGAACAAATCCGGTGAAGGAAAATACAAGCACTGGTATAAATATGGTTGCCCAAATAATCTAATGTGAGAAAGAGAATTTCTTAGCAATATGATAACGCAGATAAAAATGTTTTAACAAAAACGACACTGCAGATATTGTCTGACAAACGTTCGTACAACACAGAAATGCTTAAACACTCAAAAAAGGTAAAAAGTAGCTAAGAAAATAAGCACACACTCTTTGTTGTTTCTGTACCTGTTCAATATATCTGCCTTTTTCCATTATCAGATGGACCTTGGTGCCATTAAATCTTTTTCCCTCAATAGACATGCATATTTTAGTGAGTTGTTAATGCATGACAGTAGGCCAAACAATCTAAAATACTCACATTTGTTTGGCTAAACTAGTACTTTTTTTAAACGGACTGAAAATGACTATTTCCCCTAATTGCTAGCTATTATCAACAATATTCCTCCACTATAACACATACAAATGGAGCGTTCCATGAAATTCTGTCTCTTCCAAAGAGCCATGCAGGATGATTTTTCCTCAGGAAAAAAATTCAGAAGTTTTTAAGATGATAATGAGTGCACATATTTAAGTTTTAAGTAAATCTTATGTTAAATTTGGATTGCAGTAATTCTTCGGTGAAGAAATGGTTTTAGCCACTAAGATAAGTGCAGATTCATTGTAGTTATAGTATGTCTATAGCTGGCAGTGAATGAGTTAGTTAAGTTATCATTCCATTTATTACACCACCTAGGGGTCAGAAACCCTTTTAAAGAGTTTCTAACAAGTAAAATTGTTTGTGTGACATACCAAAGGCTTTTTGTCTTACCAGAGTGTCAGCATGAGCAATTCAACCTATAAAATGTCACTTTTGAGAATTACAGCAAGATGACTTTTTTATGTACTACAGAAAACTGTCTGATTGTGATGAAATAAAGTTTGTGGTAGAGAAAGATGAGAAGCGTGGTGCAGACAAAGAAGGGGAAAAGAAAAATCACTTTCTAATACAGACTGGGGCGTTTTAGTGTAGGGGTAAGAAAAAGGATTCAAAGCATTCAAAAGCCCTTAAACGGCAACTTTTGCTTTTAATCACAACTTTGACATCAGATCATCAGAATGACGCATTGAACATATATGCTGCCGCTGATTACCTGTCAAATGCTCTGACAAATGAGGAGGCCCCGCGTCGATGCATTTTACGGTCTGCTTTTCTAATTGACTGTAGCGCTTTAAGTAAAAGGCGCAGTGAAAAGATGACAAATAGCAAGGATTGCGTTGATACTTCCCGACAGCCTGACTTAAATCTATTGTTTGAACGCGAGCTGCCAAGTTTCAAGGCAGTATTAGACGTCCCATTAAAACAGCAGGAAATTTATGATAGTCATTGATGGATGGTTGCATTTATTCTGTGGTTCCGTAATACAACTCTAGTTTATGTCACCAGATGGCAACTGCTGAAAAGTCTGTGTTTTGACACAGTGGTCCTTTGATTAATTGTTTGTGGTGTCAATTAATCTCGCTCTTCTTTTATTTACATTCAGATTTATGTATAATGTATGGAGTCATCATTACAATATCAAATGATGTTAATCATTCTTAGCGCGAAATCAAAAATAAATGTCGGTTATTATTGTCTTGTTTGTATGACGCACCCTATAAAAAAATATTTGTTTCCGAAGCGCTATAGCTTCACCATTATGCTCACATTTTTGTTTTTTTGGGTGCATACAGAACGTACTAAAATTCCTTTAAGAAATTACATAGTAAATGTAGTAATATAACATATACATACATTACGTGACTAATGCTCTCAACAGATTAACACTTTGCTTTAGCCTATCACAAGAAAACACAAGGCTTCAAAGCGGTGACTGGACACGCTAAAAGTTTTTTGGGCCAATAAAAAGGTAAAATAGGTCTAAAAAAAACTGTAAGCACTCGCCACTTCTAACTGATGTGCGCAGGCACACTGGAATAATGACTGCATTTCTGACATTTACAAGTAAACAAGTTATTTTGACAATTGAGCAATCTATAGCTATTTCAAAGTACACACTTTGTTGTATGTTGTGTTATGTTTATTGAATGGTCCCCTTGGCATCAAAAGACTGAGCACCAAATCGTGACGGGATTATAATGTTTCTGTTGACAGGCTAAGAACAATATTTGGAAAAAAATGTGATCACTGGGGCATTATGCAAGACAGCGTATTGAGATCTTTTTTTTTAAACACCCTCGACCCAAAAATCTGCATGAAAAGAAATTGTCGTTTTGTATCGTTCTGAAGACAAAACAGCAGGCTTTATCGAGCACTTTAATTACACCCACAAAAGCACTTAATGCGAGTGACTTGTGCGTTTGTTAAAGCGCGTGTTCAAGTCTGTGTGCCTATGAATTAGTAAAGTTAGACACTAAAAGCCAGGCCAGTGTCAGAGTGAGATTTAACAAGCCCCAATAACAATATTTAATGATCTTAATTAGGAATCTTGTTGTTCCCCACGGAGGTGCCAGCACACACCAGCTCGGGGCAGAACAGAAGAAAATAGTTGGAATAGCCAAACAGTGCATGGATGAGGGAGAAGATACTTTACCAAGTAATGGAGCATTTTGTAAAACCGATTTTTAAACATGTGTTTGCACCATTATTGTGAAACTGAATTCAAAAGTTCCCATAATGTAACTGAGTTAAACACCATTCATCAGCCTGTTGTGCTGGAGCCTATTCTAGCTAATTAGAATGAAACACTGAATTGGTGGCCAGCCAATCGCATGGCCCAAGGAGACGGACAGCCAATCACATTCACACTCATACCTAGGGGCAACTGAGAGTGATCAACCAGCCTACTATGCATGTTATTGGGATGTGGGAGGAAACCAAACTACCCCCAGAAAACCCACACAAGCCCAGGAGAGCATGCAAACGCCACACAGTGAGGACCCACCTGGGATCCAAACCTCGACCCCTGAACTGTGAAGCCCACATGCTCACCACTTGTACGCCAGACCGCACATCATACAAAATGCAAAAAAAAACGAGTGCTCTTTTTTGTTTTGCTTTTTGGCTATTTTCTCATTGTAATAAAATGTTTTTCCTCATAATCTATTGTGGGTTTTATCTCAATGTATTGCAACTTGTTTTTGTAGAATAACAATGTATGACTTCATTCTTGTATAATACGACTATAATCTTATAATATCATGACTATTTTCATTGAAGCAGCATTCTGGCTCGGCACCTGAATGAGAAAGTTTGATTGGCTGCGTCCTCCTTGTCGCAGAAAGATAAACCAAGCCATCTTTGCGACATGAAAATTCATCGCGATACATCCGAAGCGTAGCCTACCTGATCAAAATGGCGGCACCGCCAAACAGAACATAAGAACACTAGATACACGTCGTGAAGTGGCGTCTAACGGTGACCGATCGACCTCCCAGATCCTCATGATGAAGCGGCCCATCCCATCTCTTTGCTCTCTTGTTGCTCTCAATTACTCCCTCAAACACACACATCAATGTGCATGGGAACACAAGACCTATCAGATGACCGACTCCATGACAAGTTCACCCTGAGGGATTTAATACACGCACACGGACCGATCTTCTTCTCATTGGCCGATCAAGGAGTGTCATCTCGGGTGTCACGGTGCCCAGAATGGGCCCGCAGATACAGAGGAGGTGGGGGGGTCCGGGCTGGTCAGTGATTACGTGGAGGTCGGTTGAAAAGCACAGTGCATCTATACGTTGTTAGCTTCGAGCAGGCCTAAGCGCAGAGGTCATCTTTCCACATCAATCTCTTGGTTTCTCCTATGCCTTGCGGTCTTTGCTATATTTAGTTCCACCTCGCCAAGGCTCTCCATGCTGGGATTCTTTGTCACCGTCACGTTCCGGGGCCGTGAGTGGTCGGCGATTCATCATTATAAATCAGCCTGTTAGGAGGGAATAAAATTTTAAATAGCTTCGCCTCAGTTTTCCCAGAGCCGAAGTCGCCATTAGCGAGGCCAGGCCGAATGGTTGCTTGCATGGCAACACGCATAGCAAATCAGCACAACAGCGCTTTTAATCACCCACTGGCTCCTTGTTCCCCTCCCCTTCCGTGCAGAGCTCCCAGCCGATAAAGCGTACACACGTCGCCCTAGTAAAGTTTTACGCAGGCCGAGGTCCTGTAATGTCCGTGCAAGCTAAAGTATTTCTTCATTACATCTGCATCTCCCAAGTCCATGGCTTCCGTCTGCCTGTGATAAAGATGTCAATTAAATAGTCATAAAAATGTCAGGTCTTCTAGTTAGGCTTGCTACAAGAGAGCGGAGGGTGACTTTGGAGGGGCATTTTTATCTTGAATATAATGTATCTGATGTGGGAGGGGATAGCATCATCACCACAACGATGTTTGATGGGTTCAAGGTTGGAGTTAATCAAATTTAACTAATTTAATAGGAGACGTTTTCAAGAATAAACCCATTAGGTCCCGTTGTTTTAGAGGACTTTGATATTTCTAGGCCCAAATAATTTTGTTTTATGATTGTATATACAATAATCTTACCAAATGAAATAATTGACTCTTATTTTACCAAATAAAATGAGTTATAATTTTACCTTTTTGGCAGATTCTCCTAAAATGTGATTATCGATACGGATGTAGCCATATTCTTTTCTGCCCTTTTAGCCCATTGATTAACAATGTTCCTAGTATGCTTTAAATAAAAAGGAAATATTTTCCCAATGGCTCTTAACTGAAGAGTGAAGAATAAATTCTAAAGCATGGTTTATACTTTATGATTGACTCATTACTAAGCACTTCAAGCATTAAATAATGCATTAACTCTGACTTAAACTTACTTTTAATTAAAAAGTCAATGCTAAACGAATTAATTATGCATATGCCAAAGGTTTCAAATGGCAAAATGTACTTCCACTAAATCAATACATTTACCCTAAAGTTGATGAAACAACTTTTAATCAAACCAAATACTATGCAAACTTTCCTAATTTTTATTAACGAAATCAGTCCTAACGGGCTACCAAAACCGGTCCTTGTGAGACCGCTGTGGGTGCAGGTTTTTGTTCCAACTGATCCAGCACAGACACTTTAACCAATGAGATTTCTGCAGAAAACAAGAAGCAGCTGCCTGCAAGCCATTGATTGCACATGTAGGACATCAGATTGGTGAAAATGTGTCCTCTTTCTGGGTTGGAATGAAAACCCGCACCCCCTTTGTGGAATAGTTCGGAGACCACTGGTCCCAACCGTCAAAAAATGAAAATGACCAACTAATGCAATTTTACGTCGGAAACAAATTTGGCACTGAAATATGTCTGTATTCAGAGTTATATAAATTGGGGAACAACCACCTTTTAAATTTTTTTGTGACATCACAACCAGAATTGATGCCGAGTAAACAATAGTTCATTCTGTTTATGACATCACAACCAGAATTTATGTCGTTTCTAGTTTCTGTTGTTTCACCAGTTCGTAAATGTTGATGGCAACAAGTGAATACTGTGCCTATAGGGAGCATGCTAGCAAACTGCGAACATCTGCAGCTCATTCTAGTTGTGATATCTTCTTCTGTTTGGGAGTTCTTTTAGTGGGCGGAGTCAAGGCAGCTGAGAAAAGAAGACTAATTAGGATCTCATTTCATGATTAAGTCTTTTCAGTTACTTTTATGGATGGATTTCTATCCAAAATATGGTATTCTATCATTTTAAAGTCACTTGCTCCAGTATCTCATAGCACCTTTAAGTACGCTTAACAAAAGATGTTGGATTTTAAGCCCCAGCTATGCTTTTATGAGTCGATGGAGATTAGGTGGAAGGAGAGGCCGTGTGTGAGCTCATCTTATCATGCAGCTTTGGTCCAGAGGAGAGCCAGGCCTGCTGACAGCACGCATAAAACAGGCAGTGGGAGATATAAAAGCAGAAACCCAGAGCCCCGGCCACACAGCGGGAGACGCCGGGAAGGCGCTGATTTGTCGGCGAGGCAGCAGATGGAAAGACAAGGCCGCTGGAAAAACCTCTGATTTAATTTCACTTCAACCCCACAGGCCGTGCTGGACTCCTCGCCGCGTCAACCCCGCTAGAGGAGGCGCTTGATGACGATGGCGAAGAGTGTGTATAAGTGTGTGTAAGGTCTGATCGTTAGAGCGGCCAACTTGTGTAATACAATTACAGAGGCTGTAGAAAAACTGCTAATGTGCACGCAGGCAGCTCCGTCAGATGGATCAGCTATTGACTTTTCAATGCTTAATTCACTTTCCAGTATACTCGCGGGTGCATTAGTTAGATTAGAGGAGCGGAGGGGCGGGTGGGGCTGATGCACCGCCAGGACAGACAGATTTGTTTAGCGGTGGCTGTCAATTTGAACCCAGAGCTTGGTACTAAATGGCTTCTCCACCCGAGGAAGAAGGGGAAAGGAGACAAAAGAAAGACAAGATTGGGAAAGACACGATCTTTATCAATGCTGCCGGGTGAACAATGTTCCAAACATGCGGATGCCGGCGTGCCAATAACGCAGAGTGCTGCGGTTTGAAAAGCCAATGCGGGCATCGGGGGAGATCAGTGGGCAAACGTTGTCGCTCAGACAAGGCTAGGCTTGCGGTGGGCGGCTCCTTGAGAATCTCAAATGGAAAACGAGTGATTTGATTTGCTGTGGGCAGCAGTCACATGCAATTCAAGAGACTGATTGCGGGCGCAATTTCTGAAGAACAGTCATTGTGAAACACAGACATATTGTAATGTTTTTTAAATGAGAGTTTCGTTTGAGGGGTAATAATTCAATAATCCGAAAATTACTAGCCTTCCATCAGTGTTTCCAGTAGAATGTCAGATGCTTTGTAGAGTGTTTTTGAGGATGTTTAAGTCCTACTGTCATGCTGACATTACTTCACAAAGACGAAAAGTGTCTCATCATTTTCTAGAAAATTCATATTTTAAAAAGAAAGTGGACAATATTTCTCAACAAGGAGAATCTATTAAACGTCTGGTTGGAATCATCACTACAACCTTGGGCCTATGGAGCAAGAAAATTGAAAATCAGATGAACCAAGTTTGTAGATTTTGCTTTTTTTTAGCAAGATCTACTCATATGAAAATGTAGACTGAAATGCCTGCAAATCAGAGTAAAATAATAAAGTATTTCTCAACATTGCCCTGAGGACTTCAGTATCTTTGCCCTTTTTGACCCCTCATCTACAGTTTCGAAGTACGGAAGTGAGACCTCACATAAAGCTCCCTTGCATTGTTAACTGTTTTCACAGCATTGTCAACATTTCCACTTCGAAAGGAGTTTTAAAATTGTTCCGTTTTAAGCCCCCTAAAATGCAGTCGCATTGTAAATGATAGGGCTGGGAATGTTTTTTCTTTGCGAGTCAACGGCATTGACCCTGTCTCCCTTTTTGCACAAATCAGTCATTGTGTCACTACCAAGATGTTATTGGTAATAACTTATTATCGTTTTACGCTCAGAGCTGGAGCTCTGCATCTTCTAAAGCTTACTTTAAATGAGAGCTGGAGAACCCTCAACATGATTACAATTGTCAACTACTTTTTTTCCAGAAATAAACAAATGGCAGCTGCTATTGCCTTTCCTTTCTAAATGAGTTGCAGGTAAAATGAGGGTAGTTAGCAAGGGATGCACTTTCCACAGTAAACAGTAAACTCGTCTAATCACAACAAGATGGGAATGGCCGTGGTGCTCGTAATTATATTAAGCTGAGCAGTAAAATGAGAAGGGTGAGTTTTCGCGGAGACTGGGAACATTGTCGCCGACTTCACTGAATGGGGTGCGTTGACTCTCGAGAGAAAGGCGGGTTGCATGGATTGCGAGACTAACAGCAAAAGAAGAAAAAGAATGAAGAGCGACATTATGAAAACCTTTATTAACGCTGTATCCACTGATGGATATCAGATTGCTGTGCCCTAGCCGTCTGACACATCCATCAACGTGCATTCGCCATAGCCTGACTGACAAATTGGCCAAATCTGAGCATTTTTCCTCTGTTGGGATGATATTTATGAAAGACACCATCCTTGTCTATATTTTCCTGAGGTATTATCCTGTCATGTAAAATGGTTAGGGACCTACAATGGTAAACGTTAAACCGGTTCAATGGAATTCTCAGGTCGTCAACACCAGGTTTAGTTTTGAAAACTCAAATGGGGAACAGACACAGATGTTTGGATAAGATTTCTACGTATTGCCTTTCGAACAAAGTCTGAAAAGAACCTTCCATCGTACACTATATCACTGTCCACTGAGGTCTCCCACAAATCAGTCAACGTTTTTGTGAACCTCGCCACACCTGGGTGACACATCCTCCGTCCGCTTTTAACGCAGCCTATTCCTTACCAAACCAAACTGGTGTAAGGAAAGAAAATGCAGACTGCAGCTGTAAATGCTCCATCTCGGGTTTCCCATGCCGTGCTGCTCAAATAAAGTCGTGACGGAAACAACTGCCAACGAGGATAAATGGCAGGCAAAACCAAAACCAGGTTGCATGCATATCTGCTGTCGCGCAGCGAGACGACGCACAATAGGGCTCGGATTACTGCACCAGATTTAAAGGAGTTTGAGAAGGTATAATTATGCATGACTTCCTTTTCTACTGAAACACTGCAAGTGTTTATTTACTATTCTTGCCATTTTTCCATGAACAAAAACAACATACAAAGCAACTGTACAGAGCTTTTCACGTGGTTTGGGAGCGGCTCCGCAATCCTCATCTCCTTTCATTCCCCGCCTTCCAACTTCCATGTTTTTCCTCAATTGTTTTTGCTCTTCCTCTGGACAACACTGTTGCTTTTGTTGGCTGGTTTGTCATTGGGTAGCGCACGCGCCTCCTAAATAAAACATTTGCTGTGGAAAAAGCTGGGCGATAGAGCGAGAGACGGTGGCTGCAACAATAAACCGCCACCCCATTTTAGCTGTGTTACAAAAACAAATGTGCGGTGTAAATGTAAGGGCTCAGGGGGACTTGTGCCATAAAAAGTAGCCACTGAAAGACAGGCATCAGGGCGTTAGCTTTACATCACACAGCCCATTCTTTCATAAAGCTGACATACCTAAAAAGTTGCCTTAACCTACATCAGCCCCTTTCTAAAAAAAAAAAAAAAACACAGAATCTAAAGATGTCCTAGATCCAATCATGTGATGGGGAATCAGGCCCAATCACGCCACTTTCAGGGGATCGGAATCAGGTAAATAGGATCAGGTTCTTATTTACGTATTAAGTCATTTGCTGGCAATGATATTGAAACATGATCACTCACAAGATTGGCTTTGCAATTGAAATGGATTGGTGTCTATAACTACCACTAACATAATGATCCTGAGGTTTACTACAAAAAATAAATATACAGTAAAATACTGTATTCTATTTAGGTGTTGACACTACCGAAACAAAACGAGAACATTAAAGTCAAGGACATCATAATCAAGAGAGCGCAATTTATCGCTTTGAATTATTTCTTATACAAATTAAATTTAAAAAAATCAGAGCTATAGTCAAAAAATGATATGTACAGTATGTTTTATACCATATATTTACTTTGCAGAACATTGGACAACTTCTATATAGGTATATTTAAGAGAAACAAATATTTAAATGTAATTTGTTAAAAAAAATGCTCATAAACTTCTTATATGGCTTTAATGTTGGATAGCTTAGTTCAAATTGGGAGAAAAAAGTAATTTGATTGAGCTTTCCCAGATCCACAAAATCGGGTTGCTTGGGCTCAACTCGCATGAAAAAATATACGATCGGGATCCCCTAACTGAGGACCCTATGCACATTGTCTCACTATTGAATTACCGATTTCTTTGCAAATGTTTTAGTATACCTCCTGCAAACCATTATGGCATATTACTTAATGATGCACGCCAGCGCAGCTGCTAGACTTTCTATGAGGTCACAGTATGCAGTACACACGCCTGGAATGAGCGAAAGACGTAATTTAAAGAAGGGATAATCGTGTCTTTCCCAAGAAACCGATCCTCAACAGTGTGAAAAGATGGAGAAAAAGGCCAGGCTGGACAAAATAACAATTCCAGATGCCAGTAGCACAGTGATAATCCCTGAGAGAACCTGAAATACAGTGTGTATATGTACTATATACAGTACATACTGTATACAGTCAGGGCCAAAGGTTTGGACACACCTTATTCAACACAACACAAATAATGGTCCCAACTCCATTGAAAAATGAGGAAATTTTGCAAATTACCTCTAACAAGGCCTACCCGCGAAGTAATAAACATTGGAGGCGACGACCTCCAGAAGCGGTTGTCAGTAGAATATAAAACATGTTTTCAAACATTTCACCTGTTTTTGCTTAGAAAATAATTCCCCATGTGTTCATTCATACTCTTGATAGCTTCAGCGACTGACTCTACAATGTAGAGGTTGCATCCATCATTTTGGAATTTACTGGAAATACAAGAGGGGTGTCCACAGGTCCGCAAGGGCCTTCTATATCCCAACTAAAATAGTAGCTCATGTCATCAGATTAGGAGACCAACGTTATTCACTGTACGAGTTTATTTATGTAAACTACATTGTTTAAAAAAAATGTTTCCAACCTTATCTTGGTGCTTCATTGTGGTATCGGTAGATTGTCAAAATGAGGTTACTCAGACTCAACTATAAAAATAGTTAGTCAGGACATTCCTAGACCAATACAGTGGTACCTCGACCTACGATCAGCTCTACCTACGACATGCTCGAGATACGATGAAAATTTCGATCGAATAATTCGCCCTAGATACGATCAAAATTTTGAGATGCGACCAAGCCAGGTGGCCATGGCACTGTCTTGCCGCATCTCTTTCGTGTGTAAAATATATCTACGGGCACGGGGCGGAGCTTTGCACCCCCCCCCCCCGTTTTTTCCTACATTGGTCAATGCATATGTACTACATTTAAATACAAAGTAAACAACAATGGATCGGCAGAGTTTTGCAAAGAAAAGGCGACCGTTATTGTGATGACATTTGTGCGCGTCATTTTCGAAATATTTTGAAGGGAAGGCAAAAACAAACAACTCTTGATGCGTTCGTTTTGAAGACTCCGGCTGAACGTGCGGGTGGAGTCAACCCGTTACAAAGGTAAAAAAGATTAAAACAAAATTAGAATTCAGTTTTGTGTAAAGTTACATTAAATGTATGTTTATTTGAGTGTGTCTGTATATATTAATCCAAGTTAATTTAAATTTGTTTGTTCCGTTACGAGTGCGTTATCGTGGAAAGATGCACATTTCTTACATACTATCACGTATTTTTTTCACCCAAGTCCAAGCGCAGCCAATGGATTAACTTGCTTGTTGAATGTGCGAGCATTGTAATGACAGTCAACACAAGTCTATTGTTATTCATAACATTTCCCTTGTTACGTTCACAGTGCAACACAAGGCCATCTGAGTTGGTGGCTCAAAAAGTAGAGTTTTGGTGAACTCCCTTGAGAATTTACATTTACTCTACATCAAAAGTTTTCCTTGGGATTTATGGTGCAATAACATCATGCCATTTCAGCTTCATACATATTTAAAAAGCTAGATCATTTGCATCTTTATCTTCATTTCATAAAGGATTGAATCCTAACAATTTATTTTTTAAGAAAAACATGCAACAACTGTGAGAGTACAGCATTCCCATAAGAGTAAACAGTATGCTTCATCATCATGACCTCCATTACGGTCATATTTCTGTTCCCATCATCTGCATTTTCAATTCGAGAACAGATATTGGAATATGGCTAGACATATTGTCATCCTGCGTATCTCTAAGTGGCAAAAATGCTTGCACAGTTAAAGAGTCAATTTCTGTCTGCAATGGTACAATCGATAATAATGTACCCTGTGGGATTAATTATTGGACATGGACGTAGCTGCTTGTACATGCTACAGAACAACAATAATTAAAGCTCCCAAAAAATAAATAAATAAACTGAAGACCAGTTGTTCTACCTTTGAATGCCCTTGAAAAAATTGTTAAAATCCTCGGATTGAAAGAGACTACAGAAAATATATTTTTTTATTGCTTCTATACAAATTGTTGATTCTCTGGAGTGCCTACCATCCCATCAAGTTTGATTATTAAAGATAAAAAGATGTACGCTTGTACATCTTTCGATTTTTGAAACAGTTTTTGAGCAAGCGGTCACGTAAGTGTGGAATTAATTTGTGTGTCAATATTTTGTCTTCTACGCCTGAGCAGATTGGGAGCCCGTAGAGGTAAAGTAGTAAACAAGATTTGTATTTACAGTTGAAACTACCAGCAATATTTCTAATCTGTATATAAAATACCCCCACTATCTGGTTGATTTCAAACGTGTGACCTGATTTACTGTGTGAAAGAATTGAACATCAGCCTCGCTTTCCTTGTTGAATTAGAGAGAAACAACATCTATTATTCACCCGCCGCCAACTGTTTGCTTTTCTTCTAACAAAAGAGGCCATTCTATTGGTGTTTGCAAGGCCATTTTGCATTGGACATCCTTGATTTGTCAATGGAAGTCAGCTTTTATTTTCTGATAGAAACGCACACGCTGGGTAGACATTGCTTTTGATGTCATCATGTTGAAAAAAGCTGCGAGAGAAAAGGATGGCTCGATAATAACGCTGACATTTAATGTGGTGAACTTTTCGAGCTACATATGTAGAAGCCTCTGAGTCATTTGGAAATTAATTTGAAAGGCATCCATTAGCGCAATGATACATACAAATTACAAGGAACAAAATGTCTGTTGGTCTCGAGAAAGGTTTTTAGACAGCAACATTATGAAAGTGATCATTTTGAGGGGCATTTTGAAAAAAAAATAGCGAACATTTTTAAATGTATTGTGCCTTCTAAAACCAGATGCTTCCTCCCGTAGTCTCAAAATAAACTATGATGTCTTCTAGATGTAATGTTACAGTTTTATTTAAATGTTTTTTTTTAATTATTCAGGAATAAACTCACCTC
The DNA here is from genome assembly GCF_051989625.1 of Stigmatopora argus. Classification (NCBI taxonomy): domain Eukaryota; kingdom Metazoa; phylum Chordata; class Actinopteri; order Syngnathiformes; family Syngnathidae; genus Stigmatopora; species Stigmatopora argus. The sequence goes on from NC_135402.1 coordinate 8,493,653, forward strand.
AGACACTTTCACTCCAAGTTTTGTATTTTAAAGTTGTGTTTAAGCTCGCTCTTGTAAGTATGCCAACGATTAGGATTATAAAAAGTTTCTCATTTTTTAGCAGCTTTCAACACGATGCAGTTATCAGCAGCTAAGCTGCTAATCGAAATAAGGGTCAGAGAGCTATTTAAATGTACTTCTTTCTACTCTGCATTTTATCAATATAGACACTGCAGATACTCATAAGAAAAAGAGATGATAATAGAAAGTTTTTTAACATTGATTGTTTAAAACTAAGTCCAACAATGTTTTTGGGGGTCAAATTGATGCAGATCTGAGCTTGTAAGCTCTTTTTTTACGAAAAAAAGTTTCCATTGAAATTGACGACTCGAGGATCATAGTAACAGTTTTCCCTGACTTGGGTTTTATAGATTGCTCTCCATTCCTGTGGCGAAAACCCTCATTGATAATGAAATTTGTCTGTATGTAATCTTGTAAATCCACCATTGGACGCATTTCCTTGTTTACACTGCGTGGCGCATTTTTTTCCATAAGCGCTTCGTAGGTGGAAAACTTTTCCACCGAGACAGTGGGGACCGGAGATTTTCCACGGCATTGTTTAAAATCTACAATTGTTAATATGAACGTTATATAGTATATTCAATAGTATCCATCATAGTGTAGATGCAGCATTGAAGCTTTAAATGTTACTGAATGATCTGACTGTGTTTTAAAAAAAAGTATCCTAGATGGACGTGGAGAAACACAGAGGGGGAAAAAAGACCTCCCTTGATTCCGATGACAACCTCCTCCCAAAGTGGACTGTGCAGCCATTCAGTGCAGTTGGTGTACTTTCTACGTGTAAGAAGTCGTAAAACAACCCCCTTCACCACAGGGCTTCTTTCTGGGCACCTCATTTAAATGAGAGCCACTGAGCTTGGCCCAGTTAAACACTGTCTGCCAGCACTTGGCCCACCGGGGACTGATTGTGGAGATGCGGTTCTCACACGCACATGAGCTCACAAACACGATGTTCAAACACAGAAAAAAAGCGCTGACACCCAGTTGCCGTTACTGGAAGACACAGAAGCTCATACTGAAAGAGAAGGAGGTCAGGAAGTGTGGATAGGGGGAAGTGGGGGAGGGCTTTGGTTATTTGTTTAGAAGGTCGCCCTTTTAAGTCTCCTCTTAAGTTCCTTTCTTAATCAAATCAAAGAATATAACTACATTACTAACCATTCACATCATCATTTATCTTTAAAATGACACTTCGGTGAGGACAACATTTTATCTAATTGTACTTTTGCACATCTTAAGCAAACCTAACGAATGAATGAATGCTTTTTAATAACTCAGTGGTCGGATTTAAAGTGCCATGTTATAATTGAATGCATGTACTTTATCCTATTGTGTGTGCAGTAAATGCACAGTGATGGTACTACTAAATTTAATTTGTTCCGTGACTGAGGTTGTGAATCAGTTTGCGTGCAGATAAAATCAATTTTGTTGATGGAAATTTCCATTGCCATATGTTTCAAGACCTGCCAGAATGCAATATTTCTTACATTAAATTTTTACAATGAATACTTGAACATTATGTAATAGGCAATGTAAATGTTTTAAATGAATGTAAAGCAAGTGTTTTACTACTGTTTTTATTGTGTTATTTATCTGTTGGATCTGTGCTTTTGACATCAAGAGGGTCCAGTCGCATGAGTTCTATTTTGTGTACTTTTGTGTGAATGTTCCCATTTTATATTAGTGTTCCATTCATTAAATGGCTAAAATTGTGAGCATGCATACAGGAGAGGCCTTAAACTACTTATTTTTTTACTTCACATAACCGACAACACATCTCAAGCTTACTCTGGTTCAAAATTTGGGTTTACAACAGCGAGCAAGATAAAATCAACCCAGATGGTGGTCTTTACTCAAATCAAGTTCAAAGTGAACTTCGACTGCCCGGCTAACTCGGAACCTACCAGCAAAATTCATTTTCTGAACTGCTTATCCTCCTCCCAAGGGCTGGGTGGTGCTGGAGCCCATCCCAGCTGACTTCGGGTAAATAATCAGTCCTGAGACCAAAAATGAGAAGGGGCTCTGGAGATTGATGTGTATACATAGCTAGGATTTACGTACCAAATTTCATGGTAATCCATTCAAGAATAACAGAAGAATAGCATTTAAAGTTTGTGTCCTACCCAAGAAGAAGAAGAAGAAGAAAAACAAGGTCATTAGTCAAAGTCACTTCACTATAAAGTGTATATCATTGTCTGTGGTTCAGTGGATGTATTCTAACATGCTTATTGGTATTATACAAGTACGTCACACACACACATTTGTAGATTTGGTCCTAACACTGGAGAGGACCCCGAAACAGAAACTGTGTCACTTGAGCTATTCAAGAGCAGATCAAGTTTCATTCTTAAGAACTGTGTTCTTATCCCCACTTCTATTGTTACCTTTGAAATATGGTATTTTGAACAACGTCAAACCCAGAGGAGAAACTTTTTAGGAGCTGCTGATGAATTGTCCAGACTTGTTCGCACAGCGTAATTACGTATGCAAACGGGGTCGTGCACCAGAACTGTCCATTCATCATATTTATCAAATGCCCTGCCTGACCCTTAACACACATTAATATGGCCTGGAGTACATGAAGGTCTGTGGGAGCAGATTAATCACAAACTCAGAGCATACAAATGATAACACTTGGTATAATTTAGAACCTTATTTCACTGGGTAAAATGAAAATAAATTTACAGGCTAGCATTTTTCCAGTCTATTTCTACCCTCCCTTCCTTCAACGCTGTTATCCTTCTCCTCCTTAATGGTCTGCAGTCTTTTAAAAAAAAAAGTATTTTTGGCAACGATGGAGATAACAGATGGAAGAAAAATGAGGGAAATTATGAGAAAGATTGATTTCCTGAAGATGAATGGTCTGGTATTCGCAAAGATTTATCTGAAACAGACTTTCTCAGACTCCATGTTTTCACTGAATAAACACTTGAGGTTGCCCCTAAAACACACACACACACACACACACACACACACACACACACGCACACGCACACACCCCGGCAGACTGCCACCACAAGCAGACAAAGAAGACTCCGTCCTCAGAGCAAGCTAAGAAAAACCGGGGTATGCTCCATTTGAAAATGCTAATATTGGAAAGGTAAATGGAGAAGACTAAAAACTAGAATTGTTCTATTTTGGAATATGAAAGGCGGGGGTATTTTTTTCTTACAAGCGAGTTCTTTGAACAGTGAAAATTGCTGTGATTTCACAAGAAATCATTAAGAATCAGTTGAACCTTAAATTGCTGTCTTTAGAAATGCCGTCCCCCTGCAGAAAGAAAGTTTATGCTATTGCGTAAAAATGAAGGAGCTAGTTTTCTCTAAGGGAAAGCTTGAAATGAGAACACCATAATTCTAATTTGGATTAGCATTTCTAATATATTCCTAAATGTTATCATTTAGGTTTAAAAGAACAACCTTTTAAGTAGAAGAGTGTGAAACGGAGTATTAGGGCCTCACTGCAAACGAAAAAAACGAAATTATGAGGGTGACAAAGTAATATTTATTTGTGCAATTAGTTTTTTAGTGAATTGTTGGCATATTATTTTTTTTCCAACAATGGAGGGGGGTTTGGAGCCAATCACAGCTAATTATGGTCAGTAAGCAGTAGTAGTAGTAGTACACATATGCATAGTAGTAATATTATTATTGTCCTTGTAAAAAAATATATATATAATTCCAGTATGTAGCACTTTTCATGCACACAAAATGCAACAGAGCTTTACAATATTAGCATGACTGAGAATTAAACAGAAGATTGGCTGTCTAAGTTGGAAAAACCTATTTTGGCTGATGGAAATTCACTCCATTTGTAAGTATAAGATAGATTAGATTTCTATATGCTGTCATGTTCTGGAGTAGGTGCTCAACACAAGCCAGATGTCCAAAGGTTTTGGCTGCTCAATTGTCGTTTAAGCGTTTTTTTTTTCCTTTTAATATTCATGTTCATATTTAGAAGTACCAGCATTGCAGAATCGTTGCAAATCCTTAATCCTCTTTCCTAGGTAGAATAGCATGTATGGCAGTGGTACAAAACATTCATTTTCTCTTTCCGTGCCATTACACAGGCTGAAAGAACTTTGAGTGAGTTTTCTGCCTACACAAAAGTACATAGCGACATCAGCATTATAAAAGAACTTTCACTATGATAGTAGTTTAGTTTAGTTTTTAACCATTTTCCCCGATGAATGACACTAAACTCCAAGTGTTAATCATATTCTTGGTGTTTTTCATTTTGTGTTACTCGATAATAACAGTAAGCATTTTTTTTTAAAATTGCTTTGGAAACTTACACCGAAAGATGAGTCAGATTTAACCGCTGCGTGGATGGCAAATAAACTTAACCATGCGCCGACGCAAAAATGCAGATGAAGCAAGACGTTGAGGGTAACATACTCATTAAAAATACAATTTTCACTTACATCACCCGACTAAAGTTATTTCTATTTTTCCCCAACCCACAGCTCAAAGTTAGTCACTTCCATTTAAAACGACATGCCAGCCGACGACTTCCTGTCAAGAGAACATTAGCGGTCGAGCGCCAGGGGTTGCCGATGAAGGGGAGGGGGGGTTGCACGTCAGGATGCCAAATTACAGGGAAAGAGTTGAGTGTGCACTTATACTGGCTCATGATGTGCTCTGTCATCCCCCACTGTTTATAATGGCACGAGGACGGCCACTTAACGAGTAATCATCTCCCGCCCCCCCCGGCTATGTCCTCCACTTTATCCATTCTACTCCTCCCTTCAGATTCCTCCTCTGATCTCCAATCATAAATGAAGTGTAGATCAAGAGCAGGGACAGTGGTCCATACATGCACATTCCCCCCTTGGCAGGAATCCCGTAATGATGGAGCTCTTTGCTGAGTAAAGAGGCCAAGTAGGCTTTTGAATGAGGGATGGATATGGTAAATGTGTTGGCCTTCTACGCACTGGGGGGCCATTTTGTGGTCGCAGGTACGAAATGAGGTCATTGTCCTGCTGCCCCATGGTCTTCACTTCCCATTTACCAAAGGCTGATTGTGATTAGGGCATAGTATACAATTATTTCAATTTCAGAAAACAAGCCAACATGTGCCAGAAAGCGTCATAATGACCGACTCGCATTCATGGCTGTCGAAGCCTGACACTGGTATCAGGATTCACTCTGGTTCTGTTTTGATATTTATTTATTTTTTAAACTGTTTAACTGAAACAACAGGACACCCTGATTGAATTGTTCTCATTTTTAATCAAAAGGGACATTTTTGTGTTAAAGTTGGGTCACCGTTGGTAGATGTACTTCATTTTACACTACAAAGATGTAAAGGTGCTATGAAATACTACAGCAAATTATTCTAAAATTATTATATATTATTACATATGGTAAATATAAAACATTTTAAACAGAAACCCATCTAACTTAAGTGTCAGAAAACGCTGAATAATGAAGTTGGATACTAATTAGTCTTCTTATTTGAGATGTTTTGCCCACTAAGAAATCTCCAAGCAGAAAATGGTGGCACGCCTAGAATGAACTGTTGATTTTTACAGTCTACTAGCATGCTTTACATCTTTTGCTTGCCGTGTGACTATTCTGTCATTCCGTCAAAATATACTATCTAGTTCAGCACTAGAAATTCTGGTTGTGATGTCACAACCAGAATTTTTCTTGTCCTGTGACAGTTCTGTCATTCTGTCAACATATACTAGCTAGTTCAGCACTAGAAATTCTGGTTGTGATGTCACAACCAGAATTGCTGAAAAAAGTAGGCGTCTTCTAGATAAAATAAATGAATGGAATGGTAAAACGCAGTCAGATTTGAACGTCAAATTTGTTTTCAAAATGTAAAATTAGCTAAGTGGAGTATTTTTTTCTTTTTTGACATGCTCACCATGTCATGGCACCTTTAAGTAAAAGTTCAAAAATGGTGTAAGGGAAGCAACAAAGTAAACCTAGAAAGGATCCATGCATTTTTTTGAACAAGTCGAATAGTGTTCCTAATATGCAACTCATATTTGATGATGACGTTCACTTCAAAAAGTTTCCTTAGCTCATCGAATTAATGCTTTCCGTGCAGTAGCGGCAGAAAGTGTACATTATACAGGTGATACGGGTCAGCTACTCCACTCTGGCTGTCAAGTACTTATGGCGATCTGTGCTAATGGACTGCTAATAGGAGTGAATGTGGCTCCCCTGTAGTGGAACGTGTCACACTGGAGTGATTAATGACACACAAACCCCCACTTCGACTCCACTCTTGTCCGTACTTTTTTTTTCATCAAACTCCTCCTTCTTTCCTGTTTCTCCATGTCTCTGTGCGTAAATCTATCTATTATGCTGCGTTAAGACCGGCCGTGTTTTTTTTTCTCCGTCTCACCGTGCAACAGCTTCCCATAATACGTCAATGTAATTGCGCGTGGAGGGGCGACGGGCGGCCACAGGACGGTTTGAGACGATAGGCCATGACCCACCATGTCAGGCATTGAAATTTCGCGCCATGAGTTGATTTTTTGCTGACAGATTTGAAATGAAGTAATACATTGATACAAAAATGTATTTCTACTAGAATAAAGTTGTAATATGAGATTAAAGTCTTAATCTTATGAGATTTAAATTGTTATTTACTAGATGTAAATAATTATTTACTAGATTTATTGTATACTGTCGTGAGTATTATGATAGGATTAACATTATATTAAAAAGTTGTTTTATCGCTTATTCTTGGGTTATGTGAAGAGCAAATGTTTTTATTCCATGGGCTTTGGGGATAGTATTTGGAGATTGGAGTAATATTAGGATAACAATTGGTAATATTTGGAGGTTAAAGTCCTTAAATTACTTATTTTTACACTGTGTGAACCGGAAACCTTTGGCGACGGAAAGTTGGTCTGAACACAAAAATGCATTTAGCAATAGTTGCGGGACAAAATGAGGCCGGTTTGAACACAGTTTTACATTCACTCCCTTTGTATCCTCGTATTCATATTCGTATTAATAGTGCTTCTCCACTAGTTTGTTGCACAAATTCTTCATAATAGAAAGCAATCAGAAATGTCAAATACAGCTCCTTGTGTGTCTATATAACAACAAAACATAGAGCAACAAATGGGGAAGGGGTATTTTGGTTTAGGCAAGTTCCCACCACAAGGTACTGTCATATTCAATTTAGCACCTCAACAAAAGCTAAATTCAGGCAAGCTCTAGCATCAACATGTTTGAAAACGAAATGCAAGATGGTTTTCCAAAGCTTGAAATTTGACAGTTTTCAGCCTTGAAAATATAACAGGCAATTAGACTGACATGACATCATGATTTGAGCGCTGAGGAACCAAGGGAGGTTTTAAGTCAAAGTCGCCCTATAAAAAAAGGGGCCCCATTCATTCTAATCCCATCGAATCCAATTCAGGCAGTTCTCATTTGGTACTCACTTTTTCCATATGACAAAGCTCAGGACAAGTTATGGAAATGATAGAATGACTGTAGTAATCGTGAGTTTAAGATGAAGTCCACCATCAGTGGCCCTGCGAGTTTACGTTGAGCCTATTGTTTACTCAGTGCCTTCTGACTTGACCTGAGCCGCACGATGTAGCGTCTTAATAGCTCCTCAATTACATCCTGTTGCCTGCTTTAATTCCGTCACGCTGGAAGCCCGGCGAGGTCAGCCGAGGGCTATCGCATGGTAGGTGAGGTAATTCCTAAGTGGCGCTCCCTATGCACAATGTGCTCATTGTGTGCGCCGGGCCTCGCTTGGCGAGTGACCGCTACGGTTGTAATGTTAGCGGACCCCAAAGGAGCAAGTTGTCAAGTCGAGAAAAGCCTGCAAAAATCATAATAGTAAAAATAACAGTCGCTCTTAGCGTTGTTGTTCTTTGGTGCAGCTTTCATTTCAGTCAAAGCACGCTGATTGTGGTCTTAAAATGCACTGAGTCACAGCGTTTTAGACACTGTAGACTGTATATTAAAGATTCTTGAACTTTTATTGCCCATAAACTACCACCAGAGGAGACATTTCTAAAGTGAAGCATAAGAACACCATTGTTCTGTGGAAAAAATGGACTTATTCCAGGGAGGCGCACCAGCACCCTGAGCCAGACCTAATGCCCGGCCGGCCAAGTCACCCTTGCTCTACAGGCTCACATCATCTCTACTCATCGTCTGAGTGAAATTCGTTACGTTCTTGTTAGGAATGTCCTGATCGCATAGTTTTGTATGCGAGTCGAGTCGCTAGATTTTGTGAATCTGCCAAAACCGACTTCTGATTCAATAACATCGGAAATGTATTAAGGAGGGAAAATGAGCATATCCAAATGTATTTTTCCCCAATTTGATCAAAGCTATCCAACATTAAAGCCACAAATATTGGACTGTTTTATTGGGACTGTTAACAATCTGAAAAACTATAGTCAGGCTGCATTTCCACCAAGTTAGATCTACCAATTATATCACATCAAAAGTGACCGCATTTTTTCTTTAAATCTATGATCTTTAAATCCCACAGGCCTGGGGAGGTTATGGTGCCACCTGTTGCTTTGGCTGCAAAAGCTCTTCCATTAAAATATAAAAAAAACTTTGCATAAGATTTTAGATGAAACTATAGCTCTCTATGTGCGTCACGGCTAATGAAATGGCAACCCCCGCAAATGTTTAAACGTACTGTATTCACTCGGTGTCTAAGTGGATTATTACGCTAAACCTCACATTTACACACTCATGTCAGAGAGCCGCACTGGACGCCCCTGAAGTACATCTGTTCTTCCACAAAGGCTTTCCAATCAAGATGCTGTCACAAAGTGCCCAGCAACTGCTCAGGCAGCTTCTCTCTGCCTCAACCTGTCTTCTTTCTCACAGGTTCAGAAGGTTAATGAGAACTCTTATTTCCCAGAACTCACTCTCAAGTAGGAGAGTAGTGGGGCCGGGGGGGCTTTATCATCAGGGTGATATGGTCTGTACAAGTTAAAATGAGATTAAACGTACCTCTGAACAAATTGAACAATTTGAATGGGTCTTCCAATGGAACTCTACTGAGGCCCCAAATTCCTGATTTACATTGTAAACACACTGTGGAGCATCCCTTGCATACACTAGAATGTTGGGATTTACATTATTTAAAAAGGAAATTTGAGAAGGAAAATCTCATTCTTCTCACCACTAAAAGTGTTGGTTCTCATTGGTTAAATGGGTAACTGTGTGGTGTTGAACCCATCAGTTCAAAAAGAAAACAGAACCCACATAACCCCCATAAATTCATCTACCATCAACCAAACTTGACCACGCCATTGTAAATAAAAGAAAAATCACTCTTAACACACTTTACAACCATGTGTAAAGAGAAAATAATTATGTGTCTGAATTTTTTTTAAACATTGCCAAAACTAAATATTTGGTGGTGATGGACAGGCGATATTACGGATGTGGTATTAGATGTCCTTCATTCAGTTAAGGCATATCTATCTTTTTTCATTAGTTGGACATATCAAATATAGTTTTCGTTGTAAAGGTATAAAAAACAATACAATAAATTATGCAGTAAAAAAAAAACTTGCTGATGCCAACCAAATAAAACTGTGCTTTAAAACTAGCCACAAAAAATACAGTGGAGCGAAAGGAACGGTGACTAAAGGGTTTCCAGCAGGTGTGCATCCTGACCGCTACCGCCCCCTGTAGACAGATTTTCATCACTACGACGGAAAACTTGAATCCATGCTTACATCACACGATAATCTGCATCTGCAAATTGCGCCTTTCCGGACTATGATCAGAAGAAAGGGGGTAACACTTCATCAGGAGACTGAACGTGTACCCCACTTAAGGAGCAGAGATGCACCAGTGAGTCACTTTTACAGTGCAGTTGTTTTACACTAAAGAGGTAAATCTCCAGCGATTTGGAAAACGAGTCCAGCTCATCAATGCACCTAAATTAGCCTGTTAATTACACTGGTGCAAGACAATGTCCTCCTGCTATATCGAACTCCTAATGGCCAGAAGAAGGGCTTTATTCCCATCATGTCAATGACACAGGGTGGAGGGACTCTCTGGGGCTCTGATGTGGATATTATGTCATTGCGCCCTGCCCGTCAAAGAAATCGGAGCTGTTATCCATAACTGCTTTCCTTTTATTTCTTTTGCTCATTAATTATGCAAGAGCAAGATAGCAGTCTGTAGCAGCAAGATAAGAATGTTAGTTACCAAATTTAAGCACATGCTGTCTTTGCAAATCATCAACTTCTGTAATATGCCAAAAAAAAGGGTTTGAGGGCGGATATGTCGGAAACCGTGAATCAGTGTGGTTTCTGCCAGTGTGGATTATATTTTTATTTATTGAGGCAAGACAAAGGTGCCAAATTTCACATTCCAGTAACTGTAGCAGACACACTGCAAATAAGACGGTATTTTGGCAATTTCAATGGGTATGGGCGTGTTACTGTTTTCAAGATGTACTTCAGTTTTTAAAATTCACCATTTCAAAACGATTAAAAATTTACATCTGTGCCAGAACGAGTTATTGTTGAGTGACACTCCAATCTATCGTTAAAAAATGTTCAACTTGATATTGATAATCAATAAAAAAGAAAATGCTCAATAACATTTTCATAACATAATCTAACAAAAAAAAAAAAAAAATGCAAATTTGTGCTCCATTACCCTCATGAAACACATTTCTGGTGCCTTGTGTGCAAAAATAATAATAATAATAATGAAGAAATAAATAAAACAGGGCTGGAAAATGAGCTGAGTATCAATACCTTTGCAAGCCAATCATATTCATATACAGTTCAGTACGAGACATCCATAATTTTTGACAACTCTCTCTGACATTAATTCCCCAGAGCAGAGAAAAGCAGAGAACTAGCTACTACCTTGATGAGAAATCTACTAAATGAAAGAATTGACTTCATTTTTGACTGGAAAAAAAAGATTGTTCATTTAGACCTTCATTAATAATCGTTAGCAGAACATGCTTTAGTTTGGGCTGACCTTACATCTGAAATTGGTCCTCTTTGCTTTATCTAATTCATCTGCATCAATGAAATTGTTTCCAACCTTGAAAAGCAGTGAAAAAGCTAACGGCACAGTGCCTGATTTCAATGTCACATCCAGCTCGAGATGTAGCAAAATTTAGACATGGGGAACCGTTTTAAACTCACAAGCTGCTCTTGCTTTTCTAACCCTTAACCCCCATTAGCTTAACTTCAATGCTTAGCCCTCAAACCAATGCCAACTGGAAACCTTACCTAAAATCTACATCTTAATGCTTACAGTTTGTGAGAACTTGCTTTTTTTATCATTGCACCTTAAAAAAACATTTTATTATCATGGGGAAAATACATTACAGCTTGCATTGGAGTTTTCACTGTAAACCTTGACAGGTTTAACCCACCAAACAACCATCAAGACAACATTCCTTCCCCGCCCGTTTTGTGTTATCTTCTGCCTTTTCTAAAAGGATCCGACCACCAAAGGCATTTCCAGACACAAACTTCTGACATTCATACCGAGCACCCGCACAAAATGAGTACGCCGCCTTGTCCCCCCTCTTTGTTTGTCACCTTATCTGACTTGAAAAGGCAGCATTAAAGTAAATGACTCAGGGTGGCGCACGACGTTATCTTAACACTGAGCAGACGGCTATGTGGGGGGGTTTAAAAAAATAAAGACTAGACTCCCCTGGAAATGGCCTCACAATAGTAACATCACTCCTGTTTTATTATAGGAACAACATTAGTTTCCCTTCAAATTTCTCTATTAATGTGAACATACTAATTTCAGTTGGGCAGATGATAATTTGAATGGCTCATTATTGTTCTTTTCTTTAAAACTGTCAATAAGAGTGGTACCTTTTCTGATTTAACGGTATAAATCATCTTTTCTTTGACAGTTTTAAAATTTGGCCTCACAGTGTGGAGAGGGGTAATTCATGTTTATGGTTCATTGTACTCTAAAATGTTCTCCTGTGCTTTGTTCAATTGGTATATAGTAGCTTAAATATCACTGCTGTTGATTTTTTTAAAATGTTCACCTTTGTAAAATCTCATTTTCCTGCAAATGTTAAGTTCTTTGTCACAAATTTGCCTCAAATGTCGCATTTATCTCACTGTACTGTTGACAACACCATTTTCAAGCAAACACCAAATAGACATAGAAGTACATAAAGTATATCATCTTTGTAAGAACACATTAAAATCAAACCCCCTAAAAAACACTTTCCACCCATGTATAAAGGGACATTTATTAATTAATTTGTCAGCGCCCAATGAAGACTTTTCGACTAAAAATCAGCCCCAAAAGTGGTAGTTCTAACAAGATATATGAAGTATATTATTTTGACTTTACCTTGAGCCAGCCCGGTGCGGATCATGGTCACGAGGATGAGCGGCAATAACCCCGGCAAGGTGAGCATCTCAAGCGGGGACCTCCTCGCTCCTCTCCGGGCGTCTCTGTGAGCGTAGCGGTCCATGACGGAGGAGCCAACGCTCCGATCTCCCGGGGAGCTGGGTGTTGAATGAATGTATTGGTTTGTTGTTTTTAATACGAAGAAAGATTGACAAGTTTTAAAAAACAAACAGTAAACACTCCTGAAAAGTGTAGCGGCTAATTAACGAATCCAAGACTATTTTGTGGCGCTCCGCCGAAAGAGGAGCGGACGGCGTTCGAATCTGTGTCCGATTGCGGTGCGCTTGAGCGGCTCGGTCGTGGTTCGACGCCCATGTGACGCGCGCATACTCCGCTTTTTAAGTCCCCCTTCGTCGCTTCCTCCCCCGGATTCCACGTTGTGTGTATGGGAGTGGGCTCCGTGGACGGAGACTGTGAGCGCTCACTTGACTGCGTGTTGAAGTGAAACAGGATGGAAAAGGAAGGAGAAAGTCTTTGAGATCTACCTTGGCTATTCCAGCCAATCCACTAGCTTCTGGATCGGAACGTGGCGGCGCGTTGACAAAACCCGGTGTGGAAGACGCCGGCGGCAGGGAACGGACAGGAGGAAAGATTAATTCAGCGTTCGCACCGGTGTTCTGATGATTCCTAATCCCCATCTAATTGTGCGCTCAACTCTTACTGAGCATGCGCACGAGCACAATCACAGGTCAAATGTTCGTCGATATGAACTAGGATTTTGACTGTGACAAGGTTGCATCTGTTTTTAAAATGTATTTATTTTATAGTGCCTTTTTACCACGAACCCACGTGAACGTTCAACATAACCTTGATAGCATATTCCATACCTGTCAACCTCGGCCAATTATTAATTCATTCATTTTTTTGAACCACTTAATCCTCTTTAGGGTCGCAGGGGGTGCTGGAGCCTATCCCATCTGACCCCGGGCCAGCCAATCGCAGGGCACAAGGAGACGGACAACCATGCACACTCACACCCATACCTAGGGGCAATTTAGAGTGTCCAATCAGCCTACCCTGCATGTCTTTGGAATGTGGGAGGAAACCGGAGCACCGGGACAAAACCCACGCAGGCCCGGGGTGAACATGCAAACTCCACACAGGTGGACCGAACTGGATTTCAACCCAGGATCCCAGAGCTGTGAGGCCGACGCGCTAACCACTCCTCCGCCGGGCCGCCCTCCCCTTATTAATGATTGCAATTCCCCTTATTAAGTGCTAAAAAAAAATCGTACAAATGCAACCCATATATTTGCTCACATAGGGCTCACTTAAAAGTCTAACATTTTCTTCAAAATAGACAGCGTGTCCAATCAGTGTGCACTAAATTCAAGATTCTGTAGATGTCTCTGTATGACGCTGACCACTTGACTGTCTAGGTCACATGTGTCAAAGTGGCGGTCCGGGGGCCAAATCTGGCCCGCCGCATCATTTTGTGTGGCCCGGGAAAGTAAAACATGAGTGCCGACTTTCTGTCTTAGGATCAAATTAAAATGAAGAGTATAGATGTATATTAAATTTCTTGATTTTCCCCCTTTTAAATCAATAAATGTATTTTTTTAATCAATTTATTCTGTTTTTAGTTCAAAAATCATTTTGTAAAATCTAAAAATATATTTTTAAAAAGCTAAAATAAAGCTAATATATATTATATTATATATATATACATATATATAAGAAAAAAGTATGGACACACCTAGCATCAAATTTCCAAAATAATAAAAATAATTAATGATAATAACAATGCAGAATCCTGACAATCTTGAATACGTTTTAAGTACGTTGTTACAGAAGGACGTCAGTAGATAAAGCTGTACGTTGTGCACCAAACAAACCCCGCCCAACTCTGGAAAAAGTAAAGCAATATGGTGTTTATAGTAGGCGTTAAAAAGCACAATACATACCAGAAAAGGCCAGCAGCGTGAGAAGTGTGAATGGCACAAGGGTTGATAACACCACCACCCTCCCTCCCCCACGTTACATGTCCACGTCTGTCAGCAGCGATGTCTTCGGTAGCGCCGCTTGATGGATGTGTTAGTCTCAAAGGAAACTTGACACTATAATGCATGACGACCTGGAATTGGAGAGAAGTAAGGGTGGAGTGTTCAAGTAGTTGGGGGGTCCAAGCTCAGGGAAAAAGATCCCTCACTCAGGGGAAAATCTACCTTATTGAAGGGAAAGAGCTCCTAAAAGCACAGGTGCCAAAGTGGTAGCCGGCGGGCTGGAGCCGGCCCACCACATCATTTTAAGGTTCCCGGTAAAGTATATCATGGGTGTCGGCTTCATGTTTCATGCTAAACCCAAATGAAGAATAGAGAGAGATAATATTTAAGCTTTTTTTCTTTTTGGGGTAAAAAAAGCAAATTAAATAAAAAAAATTCTTAAAAAAAATAACAGTCAGTTTTTTCAGTTTTTTATCATTTTTTAAAACATCTAAAAGTTAAAAAAGAAATTGATAAAAGTGATTTTTTAATGAAAGAATGATCAAAAGATTAAAAAAGGGGACATTTTTTAATGTTTTTCCATTCTAAGAATAAAAGTTCAAACAAACATTTTTTTTAAATCTAAAAGATGGAATATTGGGTGTTACCAGCTCTATAATTGTCAATGAAAGTGAAATTAATTAATTGCTACAGGCAACAACATATCCAAACGATATCCCAAAATATATATACACTGCTGAAAAAAAACTTTGAACAAAAATAACGTATTTATGTAAAACAATATAAGCTAAAATTCTACACAATTTTCTACATTTGTTTCAACACGTTAGGTAACTCGCTCCATCTAGTGTTAAAACTCAAAAGTGCAATGTAGTTGAAACTTAAGCTTCTTGTGCGAGGCATATTCAATGATATTTTACACCATTTGCAGCGGATCAATAAAAACTGCCCATAGTGAGCAGACTCTTCTGCTAATCAAACCATTTAGCTTAAAAAATTAGAACTTTATTCAATAATGATAAACTATTAGATGGTATTCCAACAGGCCTTACTCAGAGCACTTTCCATTTTGAAATTACACCATCCCGACCTTTTATTAATAGCGTAAATGGCCAAAACCTATTAGTGGCCCATTATGAAATGGTGGTGAGAGATGTACTCCAAACTTCACGGTACAGGACCCATTTACATTGGACTGTGCCTCAGCTGCCATTTCTTAGGAAATTATCATAAGCATAAAAAGCACTGCAAATTGTGGAGCTTAGGAGTAAAAACAGTTGAAAAAATGAAAATATTATAAAGGAGGAGGTTTAAAACTAAAGCACACACCAATTTAAAACAACCAAAATAGCTTGGAAAAATATGAATTGAACCCTACAATGAACATGGTAATTAAAAACATTCAAAGGCATAATTAATGAATAAATAATTTGAATACTCGCAATTATTTTAAAGGCTCACAGGCAAGAACAAAACATCATTTTCTGAAAGAGTGACTAGAAGGTAAAACATCTCCCTGAATAGAAAAGTTCAGAGTCAAAACTTGACTGTAACTTGTATGTAAAACCTTCATATCAATAACATAAATATTTTACATTTTTTCTGTGGCGAGATTTTTATTCCTAAACTAGATTCAATATTGTTGTAACAACTCTTCCATTGATAAATACACTTTAAAAATCTTGTTTTAAACCATATTTTACTTGAGTATACCAGTGGCGGTCCGTGTATTTTCTTGTAGCGCCTTCAACAGGTAAAATCCACTTCCTAGCAGCATTTAATGATTAAATACAAATACTGGAGCTTTTCAGACATTACAACCGGGCCGGGGGGTGATTTTCCCGGGGAAAGACAGCGATGGACGTCAATGGCGAAATGGCAAAAATTGCACTAAAATCGGGTAAAATCCACTTCCTAGCAGCATTTAGTGATTAAATACAAACACTGGAGCTTAAATACAAACACTGGAGCTTTTCAGATATCAGAACCGGGCACACAATTGAAATATTATTTAGTGTTGGATTTATTATGGGATGTTTCTATATGTTTTGTAAGCATTTTTAAATAAGGCTATGAATTAATTCATGATAATATTATAGATGTATGCATTTTAATTACTTTTGTATAAGAGTGTCTTTAATTTGAGACTGGGACAAACTCGAGGTCACCCTGCTGGCTCCAGCTTGTTGACATAACACCTCACCCTCCAAGGACTGTTTACTGGGAGATAGACTTAACAACCCAGCCACCTAGATGCAAGTTCGCAATGATCTACGAAGGATTCATAAATTGTTTTGTCTGGGACGCTGGCAGTTTACCTTATAAAGAAATTATTATGCTTATACTGCAAATTCTTACGCAGGTGTTTTGGTTTCAATCTAATAAGGGCAATTGTTTTGAATCAGATTACATTGAAATGTTTTCCGTTTGTCGCGACTAAATACGATGAAAAATATACTACACGTCAGAATGCTTGGGAACGAAGCGGCGTTACAAGTATACTCCTTGCAAGTTGTAACCAGATATGTGAAAGATGTCTTCCAATTTTTAATTAAATATTACTAATAATGATTTACTGGTATTAATCATTATTCCAACATTTAGGAATATAGCCATAGTTTACTCACCAAAAATCCTTTTTAACTGTACACAATATCCATCCTCCTTTCTTTCTTCCTTCATTTCTATCGCCATCGAAGCTAATGCTGAAAGTAGAGCCTGTCCTATCGTATTTCTGGCATAGTCCGTCTTGAAAATGGCTTTAAATCAACACAACAATATATTTGCTTGTGCAGCTCGCTACAGATACAGTTTGGTAGCTCTGTCTAATCACTAACCAATCATAGTTGGTGAAAGCGATGACGTATCCCTACGCCTGCGAGAAGGCAATGACGTATCCCTACGCCTGCGAGAAGGCAATGACGTATCCCTACGCCTGCGAGAAGGCATTGTGGTGTTGCCAACTCGAAATCTGATTGGTTAAAGCAACAGTCTTATCGACGCTTGTTTAATGCAGCAGAGCCTGCAGAACTGATTGTGAAGGCCTTGAGGCAGATTTCTGACCCTGGCAACAAATAATGGCTGAAATGTGATTGGTTAAATGCTTCAATATGAAAACACACATCTGGACGCAGTGCAACCAGGGGGAAAGGAAGCTAACAGACAATTTGGAATTATTTAATAAGTATTGATGGACAAAATATAATATATAATTCAGATATTGCTTCGGCCAGCAGAGAAGGCCTTGAAGGCCCTGACGGCCCGCCACTGGAGCAAACCATATATTCCCTTACCATAATTTCATATACTGCAACAGAGAACACTTTTAACATTGTCCTGGCCCTTTTGCTTATCAAATTTAACCTCCGCCTTAAATTATAACTTTCTGAAAACATCACCAGTAAATTCCCAGGAAGTTATTCCTTGTTTTATACACTATGAAGGCAGTTTAACAGTCTATAATACCTATCAATTTCAAAAGATGAGCATTAAAAAAAAGTACATTAGCAGGCTCCTGCATTATGTATGATTCTTATATTCCTAAAATACGTATTAACACTCTTGGACGCTTAAGAAACGTATAAATCCGTGCCTCTCTCCCACTTGTCGGGAGCATTGTGTCACCCTGAGATTGAAAGTCTGGATGAAATAGGCTTAATATATTTGAGTAAGCCTGTTTTGTTGTACATGGATCACTGTCACCAGCCATGAATGAAGGGTTCCACCCAACGACGATGATATGTGACTTACAACTACCTCTAGTTTATAGGTGAATAGACGAAGTCAATCCAAGCACAAAAAAACCCACGGCCTCTCACGCTTGTCTCGCACAGTAAAGCTGCTCGCCGTCAGCGGCGGGCACACTTTACTGCCGCTCTTGATATCAGTATTAAAAGTGATTTGCGGCCCCGTATGTGGCAAGGAATCAAAACTTAATTTAGGCAGATAAAGATGCCATTTGGCAGGGAGATAAAGTGCTGCATCATGGGAGATGTGTTCCCCAGCGTGCTCTCAGCGCTTCGCCCTTACAGCACCCTTAGATTTACTGGCTCTTTTTTTTCCCCTCGCCGCACTGCTCCATAAAACAGCAGATCTACTCGCCAGGCGACACAGGCAAATGTTAATGGATTCATTTGTCAAGAACCTTGCACTTATTTACAGTCCTTTTCCATTGCGACCATTACGCCTGCAGGAGGATGAGGAGGAGGAGAAAGAGGGGAAAACAGTGGCCAAAGTCAGAATATCGATTGGTCTGTCCATCAAGGCACACAAATGAACGTCCAAGCAGTCAAAGACAGTTTTTCTTTTGCGTCTGTTTTTGTAACCTGACCAGAGGGAGGTCTCCAGATCTTACTTTCTTCTTGTTTCTTGTTAAAACCATTTTTCTAGTACTACTCCATATGTGTCAAAGTGGCGGCCCGGGGGCCAAATCTGGCCTGCCGCATCATTTTGTGTGGCCCGGGAAAGTAAATCATGAGTGCCGACTTTCTGTTTTAGGATCAAATTCAAATGAAGAGTATAGATGTATATTAAATTTCCTGATTTTCCCCCTTTTAAATCAATAGTTGAATTTTTTAAATCCATTTTTTCTGTTTTTAGTTCAAAAATCATTTTGTAAAATCTAAAAATATATTTAAAAAAAGCTAAAAGAAACATTGTATTAGATCTATAAAAAACTGAATATTTAGGGCTTTTAATAGTTCTTTTAATCCATTTATTTTAAAAAATCTAAATATTTTATCTAAAATGGTCCGGCCCACATGAAATCGAGTTGACGTTAACGCGGCCCGCGAACCAACCCGACCGAGTCTGACACCCCTGTACTACTCACTCGGTTTTGTCAACTGATCGTCTTCCATTTTGGTATTTATTCATCAGATGATTAATTAATTGCAGAGTTATAGGTGCCTATGTTGCCTGTAGGTCACGAGTTAGCTAGTAGAGGGCATATGCACAAAGCCTTCAGCCTGTAGTGGGCTTTAGCACACTCGTTATTTTGAAGAGCTGACTAAAAGTGCTCCTCCTCCTTTATTTATGAATGAATCACAATAAACGTGGTAGATTTATTCAGACTTCGATAAGCATCGATCATATTTATCGATCTACTGTTCATTCATTTTCCAAACTGCTTGTCCTCACAAAAGTCGTGAGGGGTGCTGGAGCCTATCCCAGCTAACTATGGGGACCAGGCAAGGGAAACCCTGAATTAGTGGACAACCCACCATGATCATGATCTTTTTCATATTTTAATGTTCACTGATCATTAACTGAAATTTGTCCTAGATGGGTTCTGGAATCTTTTTGAATTTAAGGCTCTGAAAAAAATATGACTTGGTGTGGTTGAAGGGTTAGCACACTGGCCTCACAGTTCTGGGGTCAAGCATTGGATTCCCAGGTGGGTCCTCACTGTGTGGAGTTTGTATGTTCTCCCCCAGGCTTGGGTGGGTTTTCTCCCTACTTTGGTTTCCTCCCACATCCCAAAATCATGCAGGGTTGACTGGTTAAACACTTTAAATTGCCCCTAGGTATGAGTGTGAGCGTGAAAGATTGTCCGCCTCCTTGTGCCCTGCGATTGGCTGGCTAGCGATTCAGGATGTCCCCCGCCTGGTGCCCCTAGTTAGCTCGGATAGGCTCCAGCATCCTCCGCGACCCGTGTGAGTATTAGCGTTTCAGAAAATGAATAAATGTTTGTTTTGAAATAGCTAGAAATGACATTGCTTTCTTATACATATAATTTAATATTATCACTTAATTACTGCATGGTTAATATATCCACATACTTCAGTCCCCACGAGCTGGTTCAGTCTCCCCCAAGTAAACAGGTATTAATCACTCTGTGTGAGGCAATTGTCTGAGGAGTGGCTGAAGGCATTTGAATGGGGCCACAGAGGTATGGGGGAGCAAGAGATAGATGTTCTTTTGGGATGTGCGCAGCACCAGCTGACGGGGTCGGCGTGGCCACCTTGCTTATGTGTGTCAAGGACGGACAAATGAAGGACGCGCAACTTTGGCTTCGGGGGGAAAACGGTCTGTAATATACAGCTTTTGTTTTATCCTCTTCACTCCTCACCGATCTGTTCCGGTCTGCCCAATCAGTTTTTAAGCAGAACACAGTGTGCCAGCCACAGTTGGCTACACCACACAGTTTAAGGCAGTGTTTGGTTCGTGGGCCACATTCAGCCAACTAGATCTCATGTGGGCTGGACCAGTTTATTTTTGACCTAAAAAATTTAACTTAATGGCCGCCAATGGCCAGGAAATGACGTTTCGCGCTTTTGCTTGACCATCATGTCACACTGTGGCTTAATAGGAATTGGTTTGTGATGAGTGTAACGGTAGCCGTATCTTTTTTTAAGGTTCCATCGGTGAAAGATAGCAATATTGGATATATGGTACAATACATATGCCATGCTAGGTTAGGATTTTGCTATTAAAACAACAAACTATGGAGTTTCTTGTCCTATTCTCCATGAATTGTGGATTATTGGGAATTTCGTGTGGATGACATTCTAGAACACGTGTCAAAGTGGCGGCCCGTGGGCCAAATCTGGCCCGCCGCATCATTTTGTGTGGCCAGGGAAAGTAAATCATGAGTGCCGACTTTCTGTGTTAGGATCAAATTAAGTATTAAGTTAAGTTATTAGATGTATATTCAATTTCCTGATTTTCCCCCTTTTAAATCAGTAATTGTAATTTTTTAATCAATTTTTTCTGTGTTCTTAGTTCAAAAATTATTTTGTAAAATCTAAAAATATATTTAAAAAAAGCTAAAATAAACATTGTTTTAGATCTATAAAAAACTGAAAAATTCAGGGATTTAAATCCAGTTCTTTTAATCCATTTATTAAAAAAAAAATCTAAATATTATGTCTAAAATGGTCCGGCCCACGTGAAATCAAGTTGACGTTAAAGCTGCCCGCAAACCAACCCGAGTCTGACACCCTTGTTCTAGAAGCCTTTTGTACAATTTCACAATCTGAAAACATTTCCAACCCCGTGCCTCATGTCAAAGTCTCTAAAGTTTTTCCACTGCATCTTTTCCCCCCCCCATTGTATTTAATAAAGCTCTTGTATTCTATATAATTTGATTGATTATACAATCATAATAGTCTAATTTGGATTAACATCACCATAAATTATGAATGTGGTTAGGGTCATTCAAGTCAAGCATCTGCTGGGTTTCAAACCAAACTAATTATACAAAGTATTCTTACGACATCTTTTATGAGCACGGGCACAAAAGTCTTGTTGTTCATAACTGTCATGTGCTTTTTTAATTAAAACTCAACTGTGTGTTTATCAACAACGCCATTCTTTGTGGTGAATTTGTAATACACTTTTCAAGTAGCTGTTAAAATGATTCCACAAAGAAAGAATGCCGTCCTTTCACCGTTTCACAATCACTAAGTTTAAGTTTGTTGCTTTTTATTAACTTTTTATAGCTTTGCGCCACGTCTAGGATCCATTAGGCTTGCTCGTTATGATTATGTTCCTCCCTGCCTTAAATGGTGCTTTCAAATTTATTGATACTATTAAGAGGAAAAATCAATCAGAAGATTTTGGTCAAATTGTAGAGTTCACCGCAAGTTGAATGCTACACTTTAGTGGGGTTGTGATGTAAAGAAAAAAGATCTTGTCTGGATATATTTTTTGCGCATTGTTTTTTTTTTCGTGCTGTTATTGAACGCCTCACACGGCACAAAGTTGCGCTCGGATTATATCTTGTGAGAGCAGTTGCTGTGTTGTTTGATAAAAATCTAGAAAAAACAATGAAATCAAATTAAATTTCCGAGTTTTTTTTTTTGCTTCTCCTCACAAGAGCCGTGGGGGCGCTAGAGCCTCTCCGAGATAGCTGTTGGCAGTATGCAGGGTACGACCTAGTTTTTAACCATTCACACACACACATCAAGGGACAATTTGGGTTGTTCAATCAGCCAGGCATGCATATTTTAGGGGGTGAGAGAGGAAACTGGAATACCCAGAGAAAACCCACACAGGCACAGGGAGCACATGCAAACTCCAGAGAGGAAGGGCAGAGCCCAGGGCTGAATACTTGATGTCATAACTATAAGCCATATGTGCTAACCACTCAATCACCGTGTTTATTTATTTATTTTAATTTATCACAAATGATTATTTCCGTTGGTTTGCACATGATTTTTTGGACATTTTTTGTCCAACTTTACAACGTCTTTTTGAGTCTGTATCCGTTTTAGCTACCGCAACCAAGATGGCGCCGTTCAAGTGGCAGCCAGTGGCGGTAGCTCCGTCCACTCTTGCTCGTTTTGTGTTTTTGCTGCTTTTCTGTCTTAATGATCTGATTTGGTGAATCTTAATGATCCCATTTACTTTGATTTGCTTTGTACTTTGTGCTTTTGCTTTGTTGTTCTGTCTAATCACCCTCTGCTACTGTCACAATTAAATTTCCTGAATACGGGATGAATAAAGTTATCTAATCCAATGATAATAGCGCTCTCCGCTAATAGCTTTTTACTTGGAAATCCCTTGGCAGGTTTGGACAAAAAGTCCAAATTCCATATAGATGAAAGCGGCAATTTTTAAATCCTTTGCTCTTTTGTCTGGAAGCATCAAACCAACTGTTCTTTGTCCAGGTGTGTGTGTGACATGACAGCCTGGCTAGTGTTCGAAATGACAGGCAGAAATGTCCAAGTCAACAGAGATTTATGAACACTCGAGGCGAAAACCAACTGTAAGATTCAGATTTTTACATTCCAAGATTTTTCCCTTCCGGGTTAAAGTAACCATTATTGGATTAGAAAGAGATATGAAACTTCCTCTCATCCAACTGGAGGGATCGTCTTCTCCCGTAAGGTGAAACCCCGACTTCATCAAAGAAATTCCAATAAGCAAGACATTTCCTCGTGAGCATCCTGTGAGCTTCCTATTGATGAGGATGGGGTCGCCGCATGTCAAACTACAATCTGGTGCCATTACTCAGCATGGGTCAGCACCCAGCTGCGCCGTGTGGAGAGTTGGGGAATTGCTGGATTTACCCTGCAAGTGCAAGGGCCCTAATCATACGTTTAATCTCTATATCCATTTTTTTCCACTGGTCAATTATGTGCGCATTTGAAATACAATGCATGTAAACAATATACACAAATAATACCAATACAGCATTCATTTGTTCATTGAATTAGGTTTCAAAGAATCAGGAATTGGAAGACTTTAAGTGCAGAGCCACTGTGTGTGCTAAAAAAAGAGCTAAAAACAATGCACTGTAAGTCCGCTGATGTTCTGCCAGATAGATGGCAAGCATCCTTTTCTGAGAATGACCAGATTGTCTCATTAAAAGAGAGCTGTTGGATGGAGACGATATCCAAACCAAGCAGAGGAAAAATGAAAATCGACACGGACATCTACATGCACAGATTCATTGCTCGGAAAGCATTTGAGGGTCCTCTAATATTTCAGGAATAATCCTAGTCAATGACTGTTTTCATAAATACATATTTGGACTTTTCCACTTATAATTATAGTAACAGCCACCACATAGTAATGATAGCGGAAAATATGTTGATGGCTATGAAATGGAATGGATCGGAATACAGCACATTTGTTATGGCTGCTCAGTGATAAGTAATATGATACTGTATATATGTATACAACAAAAGAAGGATTAATGTGCACCATAAAGTCAGCTGTGTTTAGGGTTAATGTTAAAGACTTGACTGCAAGGAATGACTTATTGTTTGAAGGAAATGTGTGGTTGAGAAATATATATGAAAAACAACATCTCGATGGCTTCAACTAAGTCACTAATTAACTCGCTAACAGCTAATACAATATGTTGTAATATTTAATGTGATATATACATATATATATATGTATATATATACACATGTATATATATATATACACACATGTATATATATACATACATACATATATATACATATATATGTATATATGTATATACATGTATGTGTATATATATACATATATATATACATATATATGTATATATATATATATGTATATATATATATGTATATGTGTGTATATATATACATACATATATATATGTATATATGTATGTATCTATGTGTATATATATACATATACTACATATATATATATATATATTGTACAGATAATACAATATGTTGTAATATTTAATGATATATATATACACATATATGTATATATATACACATGTATATATACATACATATATACATATATATTTGTATATATATGTATATGTATATATATATATATATGTATCTATATTGTATATTAAAATAAACATAGTAAATGTAATAAATTTCTACTCCCTTTGTGAAGTATAATTTGGTAGCATGAAAATGCAAATATCCGACATAATTTCATCACACAAAGCACCTAAAATCATATCTCAAGTCATTTAAGTAAATCCTGTAAAGGAAAGTTGTTTTCCTTTCAAATTTTCCTCCACACAAATCGGCACCATCAGCCTTGAAGGCTACCTTCAGTTCGCACGGATCTTTTTTCTTACCTTTCAAATTATTGACCTTAGCGTAACGTTTAACCGTAACCTAATCCCCCCCCTCCACCCCTTCTTCCATTGCTCCTCTAAAACAGAAGGGGGTTCTAAACTATGCCAGCGGGCTAGGAGGGCGTTACCAGCGCATTTTACATCATTATAGAACACAATACCGCCAAAGTGCTACGTGCCTTAGGGTCATTTAGATAATGTTTATATTAATTTTTCATCAATCATATTTGATAAGATTCCCCTACACCCCCACCTGCGGGCACGGTGAATTCAAAACAGCATTTAGTAGCGCCCAAAATGCTTTTCTTTCCATTTCTGCCGTTTAAGTTTAATTATAGGTTTGTGCCAGACAGTAGAGGAAGGCAGTTAAGTCCTGTTGGGCCTTGGTGTGCTTATGTGTGGCAAGGGGGAAGAATAAATAACTTCTTCTCTTGTTACAGTCAATGCGACGATATAGTCAAAGTTACGCCACGTTGCATTTTGGAAACGTGGGGGATGAAAGTTGGATTAGCAGCATATAAATTGTTACTCTATTTCCATGATTATAATTAAAGTCGTTAGATTGAGATGGTTGCGTAATCGTGAAAGGAAAGAAAAAATAATTGTATAATATATCTATATAATTGTATAATGTTACTCTATTCCAATCATTAAAATTAAAGACATAAGATTGAGATGGTTGCGTATTCGCAAAAGGAAAGAAAAAATCATTGTATAATATATCTAAATTGCGCTTGTTTGCATATTGTGTGTCAAACTCGGGCCTGTTTCGGGGTCCACGGTCGATTGGTCGCCGGTCTTTTGGTCGCCGGTCTTTTGGTCGCCGATCTTTTGGTCGCCGGTCTTTTGGTCGCCCGGAAGGTTATTGATAATTACCATTTAAATCGTTGCTCAAATTCCCTAAATACAAACTGTGAATTACTATTTAGTCATACTTAATCCCCTAGTAATTATTAGGCTAAAGAAAAGCTCCAAATTTCCCGGACTTTTATTGTTTTTTGTTGGAGAACTTGTTAAGACCCTGACTGACGTAGCTTCTTAAAGGGACAACGCATGTACATACAAACTCTTATACACTCACACGTCGGCTCAGTGAAATTGCTCATGGCCATTGTTGGCTTTTATTGATGCGTAGACCGTGTTGTTTTACCTTGTTTTGTCACCGGTCTTTTGGTCGTCGGTCTTTTGGTCGCCGGTCTTTTGGTCGACCACGACAACGGGCGACCAAAAGACCGCGACTAAAAGACCGCGACCAAAAGACCGGCGACCAAAAGACGGCGACCAAAGGACCGGCGACCAATCGACCGCACACGCTGTTTCGGTGTATTCATTTTTGTTGCGTTCATTACTAACCATGCAACAACTCACCTCTACCGCGTTTACGCTTCTCCTTCCCCAAAAGAACACATTTTAGTCTTGTGTATGGAGCCAGTATTGTTGTATTGAAGGATTATAAACTAATGCCTTGCATGAAAGTAAAGCCGAGTGTAGCAAACTGAGCTCGAATCAATGTCCCGGGTACAGACTTACATTATGCCGAGGTCGATTTTCTTTCATAGGTTCATTCATAGGTTGGATTTTCGTTGAAGGAAATTCTTGAATAGCCCGGGTGAAATTTGCTAAGTACAATTAAAAGATCCCCTGCTGTTTTAGTACATTGTTGTCAAAAAATGTGCACAACTATTGCAAAATGCAAGTGATACAAACCTAATTCTTGCGTTGTGTGTATGCAATGTGTTTATCGCTCTACGAGGCACTCACATTCTTTGTGTTGTAAATACCCCAGCGGAGAGTGAGACGAGGAAGATTAGCCATGTTTCCTGTAGCTTTGATGTTAAATCCTTGGGTGGGGGTAAGCCGTTACTGTCGTCTACTTCCTACATCTGCCGTATTCTGTCCTGGCATGGAAAAGGAAGGGACTCTGGTCACATGACAGGCCTTTAAACGTCAATTTCAGAACTTTAAAAGACTGTGGCAGGTCATAAAAGTTGAAATCAGACAGGTGGGAGATTCCACAAAAGATGGCGGTCAGTTAAGATTTGGTCCCTCCATTCGAGGAAAATAACTGGAGCTATTTGAACTATTTCTAACCACAAAATAGCTTCTATTTATGGTCCATAACATTTTAGGAAATAAAATCCAGTTGCCACAATTTGCAATGCTTGATGTAAATATTCTACTACTCTTTTTTCTAAATTACAGTGCATCATTTTTGTAATACAGTGGTACCTCTACATACGAGCAGCTTTACCTACGAGATGCTCGAGATAAGAGAAAAACTTCGAGCAAATAATTAGCTCTAGATACGAGAAAAATTTAGAGATGCGAGAAAGCCAGGTGGCCATGACATGAGAGGCTGTTTATCATTGTAGCGCAATGTCTTTTTTTCCGCATCTCTTTCGTGTATAACAGATATCTACGAGCACTGAACGGTTTCTTCACACGAGTTTCTCCTACACATGGACCAGAAAACGCACAACGCGCATGCGCGGGCAAAAAGAGGGCTTTCTGGGTAATGAAGTATACTCGTGCACACAACACCGATAGCCAATGGCACCCTTTCTCAGAATAAAACTTCATTACCCACAATCAATACGTGGGTATGCTGAGCTGTTGCATTTTTTCAGTGTTATTCCTTCCTTAGCCTGTTAGCTCCCGCGATCGCTCATTCAAGACTACTTCTCGTGGTCGTGCGTTATCCTATTGTGAGGACATTTGTGTGCATCATTTTCGGAATATTTTGAAGGGAATACAACAGCAAACAGCCCATCGATAGCGAACGTGAGGATGGAGGCGTGGCAAACAGCTAACCCGGAGAACGAAGGTAAAAAAAATTAAAACAAAATTAGAATTCAGTTATGTGTAAAGTTACATTGAACGTATGTTTGAGTGTGTCTGTATATATTAATCCAAGTTAATTTAAATTTGTTTGTTCGGTTACGAGTGCGTTGTCGTGGATAAGGCGCCCTGTCTATTTTGGAGAACATTTAAGACTTTTTAGTGTGCCTTATAGTCGTGAAAATACGGAATTTACAATTTCTTCCCTTCATATGCAATATTGTACGGAAAATTAGTTCTCTGCCATTTTGACCATATTACTTTTTAGGCAATCTTTGACTGAAAATGGTGCACGTCTTTTACTTTTGCACTTTGATCATACCAAATATCTTTCAACTATTTAAATAACTCTACATTCTGAGCAAAATTGGACCCCGGAAAATAAATGCTAAATCAGTTTTCTACAGATAACATTCATTTGGTTATCATCTTCCAGACCGCTTTTCACAAGTCAGATGCGGTTTTATGATGAGGATTATTACCAAGCCCACTAAACCCAGATAAAAAGGATCATCATATCATAATTTCACAACAAACACATGGCCGCAACATCGGCGCTTAGTACACGTTTCATTAGGACACAGAGCAAACATGTCGTTTTAAAGTCCATCAAATGGACATTTAAAAAATGAACCAACATAAGTCATGTGAAATTTCTGGAAACTGTTATTTTGATTGAATTCTGTACAGCTGTATGTTTTTCTTTAGTTGGGTTGCCTAAATTTTTGCGGCTGTATAATTTTGGTGGATGAATAGTGCACATCTATCATTAGTCCAATAAATTTGGTTTCACTTTGGAGTTTTTATATCAAAATAAAGGAATGCTGAATGCTGGTCCAAAATCCCATTCATTTACTAAAAAGAAATAATTTAAATTGTCAGGGGGGCTAACATTTTTCATAACATTTTTCGGATGAGAATGTGAGCCTGAATTTTTTTTCCCAAAAAAATTGAAGTTAATTTTATAATCCATTGCACTTTATGCATTAATTCAGATTTTAATGACCTCAAACCTATTGTTTTAAGTATATTATAATCCCCTTCCAGTAACGTGCTCAAGACTCACACTCATTACACATCAAACCTGTAATTCCATAATAATGAATAATCATACTAAATCTTTTCAATGATAAAAGATTGAAAAAAAATGACCAAAAAACAGTACATTGATACACTAAGGTGCCTTATGTATCAAAATAATCACAATTACAGTCTGAAAAATATGATAATCAATTTAAATTTGTAAAGTTCAATGATGTTGTTACTCCTTAATTATATTGTTTGATCAAATCAAATGTTTAGTTTTCTGCATTTCCTTTTATTACTCTTGTTATAGGTTTCTTTCTGAGTGAGTCCATATTGAAGCGAGGAGCAGATGGCACAATGTGTGTTCTCCATTCTTGGCAGTCCCACCAACGGGATATTGCAGTGAGAGGAGCAGCTTGTTTTGTTTATTTTCAAATTGCGTTGCCCGCATTTGTCGCCTTGTGTATTTAGAGCACATGACGGGCTGGATTATGTCGTGGAGCTAATTGGTCAACAGGAGGTTGCAGTCACTAAATCACATTGTTTAGCTCGTTTTTTTTTTTTGCATTTTCTAACATTTTTAGACAGCTATGACATCCATAGGAAGTTGTTTTCAACCCCGTCGATATGTAATAATTTGCTCATTGTCTGACATTGACGATGACAGATGTCCAATAAAATGAATCGATTGGTCGGTTATCACGACCGATGAGTTATTAGTGACCTCTACCAAGGCTTGACAATTTTGCCCTGTATCAAAGTCAATCTGGAGACATTAAACACAAAATGCTCTGAAGCAGAAATGGATGAAAGCTACTTAGGAAAGTCGCATTTAGGTCAATGTGTCTTCTGCATTAGTGGAAGGACAAGCGGCAGTTTGGGGACTTTTCTTCCAAACGTGGCATTAATCACCAGGATGCTGCTCAGTCCTCTGCGTAATATCCTAAAGTGAACAGTGCTTTGCCACGTTAATTTATGTACTGCTAGCAGGGCTGCGCAATACACATTAAAAGAGGGGAAATACCTCACCGAGCATTACCTCCCAAAACCTTGTGTTTGGAGGTAATGCTCGGAAAACGGTGTCACAACAAGCTTAAAATAGTAAACAAGTTTTCTTAGCTGATTGCAGATTTTCAGCTCATTGCTCAGTTGCGTTTGCCTTAAATTATTTAAGAGGAAAATAAAGCAGTATATAATGAATGAGCTAGATTATTGTTATTTTTGGACTATAAATCACATTTTTGGGAGGGCCATGTTTTACATTATCAAAAACTAAGTACATGCAATCATTAAAGTTACTGTAGTGAAATGAAGAACAACAGGCAAATAAGCATCTGTCAAAATAACAGTTGTTTCGGCAACTATAGCCTTAAAAAACATAACAGGCTGTCAGTTTTCCGAGAAAATGTATATATACACACATATATATATATACATATGTATACATACATTAAATATACATATACATATGTATACATATATTTATATATACATATATTTATATATATATATATATATATATATATATATATATATATACATATGTATACATATATTTATATATACATATATTTATATTTATATATATATATATATATATATATATATATATATATATGTTATACTTGGGAAAATAAAGTATATGATTTTGTTCCGGGACCCCCTCCTCGAACAAACAAACAAACAGGCAAAAAAAACACTTTAATAAAAATAGCATGGAAACAAAGCGCTTCACGGTCCAAACCTTAATCCTATAGAAACTCTTTGGAGTGAGCTGACGCTTCGAGTTTCCAAACGCCAGCCTTAAAACCACCCGGATTTGGAGATGAACTGCAGAGAATAATGGGCAAAAATTACTCCTCATATGTGCTAATCTAGTGAGCAAATATAATAAAAATATGACTTCTGTGCTGCCTAACAAAGGCCTTGCAACAAAATATTAAATCATGTTGTGTCCAGGGCTCAAACACTTTATTTCCCTGAATGATATGCTAATTATTTCTTTTTAAATACAACTATTCTAGATGATCTACTCCTAATTGTGATGTCAGTAGTAGCCATTGTGTCCAGCAGATGAAGAAAATTAATACAAAGTCTTAATGCTACTAATTGTTTTATAGAAATGATTTTGCTCGAAAAATCACATGAAGGAAAAGGAGAAGGCAAGCCACGAGATTTGGCTTTTAGCTGTATGTTCACTTAGCCTGAACTAATAAGTTTGCAGCCTGTTGTGGTTTTTCAACACACATTTCAAAGACTATTTGCTCAAACTAGCTGCATTTGGTTCTCCCTTCACCATTTTGTTTCGTCTGCAAGCCCATAATTGACCTCCGGCCCAAAAGCGCATGGGTCTAACTAATATCAAAGTCTCCATAAATGTCCACAGCAATGGTTGTTCTTATCAGTGGTTTTCCTGTTTATGTTTACCTACTGTTTTCCCCATTATCAGAAGTCTAAGAAATTCCCTATTTGCGTACTTAACTACTTCAACCATCTTATTCATGAAGTTAATTTAAAACGGGTGCTGTGTAATCCTTTAACATTTACCCTTCACAAAGAAAAAATCTGTATACAAACTATCATAAGTTACATTACCAATTCATTATTTTTTTGCAACTTGCAAATAATTACCATTATTTTAACATGCATTTTTCAAATTCATCAGTATAGACTGCTCTCCCCAGGGTGCCCAAATTTTTGGATACCAATATATTTTTAATTATTTTTATAAGGGACAGGAAATATTAATGAAAATATTCATATGCATGTTAATGAACATATGTAAATATGTAAGATTGCAGCCGAGGGGTAATTTCCATCTTTAGTCCCTTGTGCAGGTTGAAGGTAAACAATTACACACACAAACACACACACACACACACACACACACACACACACACACACACACACACACACACACACACACACACACACACACACACACATGAGTAGTACAGTTACAAGAAAATTAATGCTGGTAAAATATCAGTTGTAACAATACATGTGACGATGATGTGAACCGAAATGAAGCTTGTCAAAGAGCCCCTAAAAAATAAATTTAAAAAAACACAAACATTCAGTTACTTTAGGCCAAGGGTTTCAAACTCGGGTTGGTTCGCGGGCCACATTAACGTCAATGCCATTTCATGTGGGCCGGACCATTTTAGATCTAATATCTAGATTTTTATTTTTCTAAATTGATTAAAAGAACTGGATTAAAAGCCCTAAATAGTCCGTTTTTTTTAGATCTAAAACAATGTTTATTTGAGCTTTTTTTCTTAGTAATGGAAATGTCTTTTAATCATGTTTTCAAGTGGAAAACGGAAAATATTTGTATATTTATTTTTAGATTTACAAAATGCTTTTTGAACTAAAAACACAAAAGAAAGAAAATGTATTAAAAAATTGCAATGATTGGTTTTAAAAAGGGGAAATCAGGAAATGTAATGTACATCTATCATCATTTGATCCTAAAACAGAAAGTCGGCACTAATTATTTACTTTCTCGGGCCGCACAAAATGATGCAGCAGGCCAAATTTGGCCCCCGGGCCGCCACTTTGAAACCTGTGCTTTAGGCCATTCCTTGCCGAAGACAACACTTGTAATGGTGTTTTCTTTTAGATCAGCTGAAGCAGCAACAAAGTCGTGGCACAACTTTCACTCAGCAAGATGACAATCATCGTCATGACCCAAGAGCAGGGCAGGTCGCATCAATCTGAGGCTCACCCGCCTAAATGGAATGGTGTGGTTTTCAGGACGGCAGATTATTGGAATATTCCCAAGGAAATTGACAGAGAAGTAAAAATAATGACAATCTGATTGAGTTTTATCGTTCTCCACATCAGTGGTGGGGAACTTTATTAAACTCAAACGCAGATTCCGATTGGCGGAGCTAAAATGAAATGGCTTGGTGAAGGTGACATTGCAGAAAGCATCAACGAGGAAATGAGTAGTCTCTCGATGTTTCGACTTCCCTCATATTTTTATTAGGGCCGGGTAAATATGTCCATATCGTAAACAAACTAAGTTTGGGGAGTTATGGCTGAAATGTTCAACCTCCACTTGGATGCAGAGAATTTTTATAGCCGCTGTAACGGGCTCATTGTTGACAAATTTAATAATTCACTATCCTTTGTTTCAAAGAAACAACAGCAAGCAAACTATGACTAAACTTTTTTTCATGTGCGAGTCCTTGACTGATCTGTGATGTATAAAGCCTGATACTGTTTTACTGAGCCATTGTCAAAAAGTCGATATAATATGATATAAGGCCGGAAGAGCACGCTACAAATCATGTCGTGTTCAAGGACGCGTCAGGTACAAAGATAGTCCATCATCAGTGCCACGACTTCTCCACGCACAACTATTTAGAATAATTCACCCGGACCGGGCGTACAGTATATGATTTCATGCAAAGTGCTTAACAGCCGTCCAGTGATGCATTGCTCTGTGCTGCCCAGCAAAGCTCTATAAAAATCATTAACCGCTCTGTAAATCTCTTTAATAGATTAAAAAGTGGGTGTGGAAATACTTAAAACAAATACAAATCGATGATATGCACATACACACACAGAACCCATAATACATAGCTCATTTAAGTTATGCTTGGATACGAATATACATTAATATCCTATGTAAATGCTTTAAAAGCTTGGAACCACTTTATAACTGTGGGAGATAAATATCATGATAAAATGCGGTGTTTTTCCACTTTTCGGGAACTTGCGCTGTAGTTGATAAGTTATGTTGTCTCGCATCAAGCCTTAATCAATTAATTGTGGCAGCCTATTTGGCAGAGAGACTGTGACTACAACATGGCCAGAACAAAAATTAGTTTGACACCCCAGCCCTAAAGAAATACAGCTGATTACTGTGTAGAGAAAGCTTCCAATTGTTCAACCAGCACGCTTAGGACTCTTTCATTTCTGCAACACCCCCATTTGGGACCCTCCAGAGAGTCTTCAAAGAACTCCAACATTCATTCGTTCATTAATTTTCAACACTGCTTGTCCTTGTCAGGGTCACGGGGTGCTGGACCCTATCTTTGCTGACTAGGGGGGGAAAGGCAGGCTACACCCTAGACTGGTCGCCAGTTAGTCATAGGGCACAAACCATTCATATAAACAATCACATCGCCACCAAGTGGGAATCAATCCCACGGTGCTCGCACCAAAGTCAGGTAAAAAATAGTACACGACACTGATTTTAAGGCAAAGTTATGTGGTTATTCTGACAGTAAAAATAAACAGCTATTCATAGAATTGTTCACAGTTCACAGATTCTGTCACTCAAGGCACCTGAAAATAATCTGCAGTGTCAAAAAAGTCTGGAAAACAGGCACAAGTTCATGAAAATAAGTATATAAGTAATACGGCAGCTTTACTTGTCAATTATTCCTGATGATTACCAAATTTAGTGCATTAAAAATGACCGGAAGGTCTACTACAAATCTCAAATGCAAGTTGTATCGTATTTGTCTTGTTTTAAATTAGCTTCTGGTTTAACTTTTCAAGCACTTCCATCCACTTGGAAGACTTCTGTCCTCTCATTCTCTGACACGCTCACAGTTTGCATTCATTTCATGGAGCCCTGGACCTTTGGATGGCTCCACAAAACCCATTCGGGTGCAGGACTAAGACAGCAGCGGGGTCAAAATCCCACTAATCGGATTTATTTTGGGGAGGGGGCTGCCAATTTAATGATAAAGCAGCGTCCCCTGATCGGGCCAATTTTACAGCGTGCCAGCTCTTTCTGGAACAGCTCAGTGTCTAATGCTTCAACATGATCAGGACGTGAGGGGCCCAATGTGGCACTGAACCTCTGAGATGTCTCAGTGTGAGGTCCATAGTGCTCTAATTCGGCTTAGCAAGAGACCGCAGAAACAAAACCTATGCACCTCAGTGTATTTTTTGTTCATCTGCTGAAGATCATTACCGTATCTTCCAGACAATAAGTCCCACTTTTTGTTATAGTTTGGCCGGGCCTGCAACGAATACTCAAATGCGACCTATAGTTGTTTTTTTTCTTTCTGACCACCAAAACCCTGTTATGTTGTTGTTGTTTTAAGATATTGTTATTCCCAAAAATGTAAACGTTACATTCACAGGTGCCTATTTGGCCTGTTGTTCTCCATTTAAGTAACAACTTATGCTCCAGTGTGACTTATATCTATAGTATTTTCACGACTATAAGGCGCACCGCATTATAAGGCGCACCCTCAATGAATGACACATTTTAATTTTTTTCCCATATATAAAGCACACTGGATTATAAGGCGCCCTTCTATTTTGGAGAAAATTTAAGACTTTTAAGTGCGCCTTATAGTCGGGAAAATACGGTACTTTTTTCCTCTTCATTATGAATATTTGGTTGGCAATGCTAGTTGACTTTGGAATAAAAAGGATAAGGATGGCTATATATTGAACACCTTCCGGAAGAAGCAGAAACAATTAGTGACCTACAAGAATAAGCAAAGGGCGGCCCGGTGGAGCGAGGGGTTAGCTCGTTTGAAATGCAGGTCGGTCCACCTGTGTGGAGTTTGCATTTTCTCCCCGGGCCTGCGTGGGTTTTCTCTGGGTACTCTGGTTTCCTCCCACATCCCCCAAACATGGATGGTAGGCTGATTGGACACTCTAAATTGCCGCTAGGTATGAGTGTGACCGTGAATGCAAAGTCAGGGTGTGTCCCCCGCCTCTGGCCCGAAGTCAGCTAGGATAGTCTCCAGCAGCCCACGACCCTAGTGCGGATAAAGCGGTACAGAAAATGAATATATATATTTTCTTTTTTTCAGGTAGCACTGTATATGAGCTTGACCCAATGGAAGGTCACATATTTCCCGAATACGGGAAGAATAAAGTTATCAAATCCAATCCAATCCAATTACATAAATCCAGGTAAATCAAAGGATCCACGAGATTCTTTTAGCATCTACAAATCATGTGGGCAAAAATTTTAGGACACGTGGCAGGTTTGACCCGCATTGGCGACCTACTATAAGAGCTCTGGTAGGACTTTTTAAGGAATATGAATCCTTAACATCACAGTAGCTGAAGCAGAAGGCATGGAATGGAGATCAACGAGGAGGAGCAGCTAATTATTGGGCTCTCGGGCTGATTAACACCTGCGTGGCTGCCAAAAAAAAGTCTCCAGACAGGAGGTAATGCAACGAGTGAATCATAGTGTGTTGCGAGAAGCTGTAAATAACTCCGTGCAAGAGTAAAATCATTGGCCTCGTCGTTCTCCTCAAGAGGAGCTATTGAGTTCACACTCGAGCCATTGATAGGAAATGTCAAAAGGTGGCTGCTTTGAGAGGGATAAGGCAATTTCCAAACCCCAAACAATTGAAATGTTACTCCAACATAATCATATCTATTCGATAGGATTAGAAATACACTGGCAGTCTGATTTGATAACGCTTGGTGGGCAAACAAAAAATCATCTGGGAAATATAGTGGCTGATCAGAGCATAAAGATCATTGTTATTTTTCGAGGAGCATTGGAACAGCAGCGAGCCTATTGGCTTCACACATTCTGGGTTTGAATCTCGTGCTTCCTCCCTCAGTCTATAAACATACATGTCATCTTGTCTGATAAACCAAGCTGTATCCTGGTTTCCTCCAAAAATATACAACTATCAACTACCATCAATTTCATCAGATAAACACAGAATGAACTCTGTTCACATATTTCAGATGGCAAAGCATATTGGATGCATTTGTCACTTGCTTGTGGGCATTCTCGGCTGTTGTTGCCATGGAAACCCATGCAGTTATGCCCCATATTTCGCACGTAGCACCAAAGTGTGGACGGATAGCTAGAACCTTTAATGAAACATTGAAGGGCATTTGGAAAAAATTGCTCTGTAGTTGTGCAAGGAAAACTGATTGGTGACTCGACCACCAGGCAATGCCAGACTTTATAGGGGGTAATGAATAGATGTGAAATAGAAACACATGCTGTTCTTTTCATGAGAACTGTCGTCAGCGGGGA
This sequence comes from Stigmatopora argus, assembly GCF_051989625.1. NCBI lineage: Eukaryota > Metazoa > Chordata > Actinopteri > Syngnathiformes > Syngnathidae > Stigmatopora > Stigmatopora argus. Next base: position 8,530,379 of record NC_135402.1, read on the forward strand.
AGTCGGAAAGAGAAGAAAATTAGAAATTGAAGAGCACTCCTACCACAACAAAAAGCCTTTTTTTCTCAGAAAATATTTGGCTTCGGGGTATTTTTTTTTCCTGCTCCAAGCTCAAATGCCACGACTTGATGCACCAAACCGGCGAATACAGTACACAGAATATCGCAGCTGCATGCTAATGCAGTACACACAACAGAATAATATTTCCCTGGTTTGATGTGAAAATGTAACCCCTGAATTGGCTGCCAAGTTCGCTTTTCTAGTTTTGTCCATGTTTACAGCTACAAGAGCACAGCATTAAATATAAAAAAAAGAAAAGATTATCTTAGAGGTTTGCCAGAATGTTGCGTAAGCTGGTTTAAAAAATAAATATATGAGAGAGGCGATGCTTTTTGGTGAGGGGAAACAGTAGCGCAAATAAAAATAAGTGCTGAGAGGATTTTACTAAATGAGAATAATGGTGACCACCACAAAAAGCCAAAAATACTGAGCACTTATTTTATCTTTGAATAGTAATGTCATTTTTCAGTGGTGAGGGTTAACAGTACATATACTTAGTTACAGCTTTAAAGTAGATTTGTCAGGTAAGTAACTTACACTTAAAAAGCTCACTGTTTTGTGTATTCTTGGTCCAAGCAAATTTCCCATGCTTTCCAATTATTTCCCTTTTAAATAAAAGACGCAAGTCTTATATTCAAGCAAAACCTTCCACAATAGCTTCAAGAAAGATATGTCTAATTATATTCACAACTTTAAAGACTAGTACATAATCATGTTCGTGTATGTAGTGCAATGCTTTAATTTCTAGCGTAAATGCTGTACTATTTACAGTATAGTCATTACTTTTTTCACTAAGGCAGTATTTTAATTGCTTACGTTTTAAGGTAACCTCCTGACACTGGTTGTTTTATAATATGTAGCATCACATTGAGGTGTATTAGCAGCGGATAGAAGAGATTAGAAGGACAAAATGCATGAATGTCAAAAATAATGGTTGACCAACACAGCGTAATTGAAATAAATCAATGACTGCCAATGACACCGACAGACGTCCAGTCCATTTAAACTCTAAGGGGTGCCAACGATCATTAACTATCACCGTCAATGTCAAGCATTGAGTAACCTTGTCTACAAACGTGTGAGTCACAGTACTACTGACTGTTTTGACTTCCTCAATAACAAAACATGTCTCTCTAAAAACATGTCCTATCAAACATCTGACCCAGGTTAATGTCCTCCACTGATTGGTTGAATAGGGCAGTTAAAGGTTTAATGATCACCCAGGAACCTTTGTGCCCCCAAGAACTTGGCGTCTCGGGTTTGTGGCTTGGGGGCATCCTCTTTGTCATTGGTGCCGCTGACCTTCTACTTCCCCCTCTGGCACAGGGTCAATAATTCACAGAACCAGAACCGCACCGCTGTCCCTTGTGAGCATCACCGACAACCAGGGAGAAAAAATGAGTCCATTACCATGGTGCTACCAGGTGATGGATTTCATCCTGGCTCCAGTAGCGCAGGTAAAGAAAAAAATATTCAAGGTGACCTTCTCTGCAAAGGCAGGCATCTTTAGCAGACTCCCGTAGGAAAATATCAGAGTTGGGATGCTGGACTTGTTTTCTATCTTTCTTTGTTCTTGCATGTTCCTCAAAATAACCTTGCTGCAAACTGCCTTGCAACGATCCGAATAGTGAAAACGTTCTTCACTGAGTACTTAGTTTTTTCATGCAATGGTTCCTTAAAAAAATTCGAGTGTAGGACCTTGCTTAATTATGTTGATGGCGTGGCTGTCCACAACTCTTCTCGGGCCCGTCAGACTTAAATTATAAGTATGAGATTCGAAAGACTTGTGTGCAACTTTCAACAATGTAGCGATGAGCAAAAGCAGCTGTGTTGCTAACCTCGGGCTATGTGAGAACCAAGCGATGAAGTATGGGCCCTCGCAGCCCGTTTTGAGCACCCGCCAGTGAGGTGTCATCTGCAGTGCTGAAGGCAGGATGGCAGCCGCGCAGGGTAGTGCCGGCCCAAGCTGTTGGGCCTGCTGTCCCGTAATCCATTCCAGAGGGCCGTCGCAGTTGCAAGGCTCCGCGGAAGTCACGCTGGGTCAAAGGATATGACAAATACACGCGCTCGGAACATGTGCTCGGTCACAGGCGTTCGCCACCCGCCTTGATGGTAGTTTGTTTTTGCAGAACTCGCATGGTTCACATGCTGGAAGTAAGTAGAAGAGGGGCATCCAAACGAGGGCCGCTTTCAAGAAATCCAAAGGATGCAAGGGCCAATTTGAAATCCTTCTGCTTTTATTTGTTAAATAGACAATCGGGGGGGAAAAAGAAAGATAAAGTTTTAAAGTGTATTTTAAGTATTATTGGATGCCTTTAATTTCAAGACGTTCAATCGATTTTGACTGTAGAGCCGTTTTGAATTGAATTGAAGTGGTTAGCAGCCTATGGAGTTTTAGTGGAAGTACAGGATAAGACATTAGTCTTGATTAGGTTCTCCTAAGTGCAGAACTCGAGTTGAGTATGGTGACGGCTCTTGGGAAAAAACTGTCCTTGAGTCTGTTTGTTTTGGCTGTTATCAACCTATAGTGCCTGCCAGAGGGCAGTAGGTTGAAGAGGTTTCTGTCTGTTTTGTGATGTGGTGTAGTGTAAAATATTACATCATTCATTTATCGCTTCTCCTCACGAAGGTCCGAGTACCGTAGCCTATCCCAGCCAACAACTGGCAGTAGGTGTGGTATACCCTGAATTGGTTGGCAGGCAATCGCAAAACACAAGGAGTGATACAACCATTCATGCACACACTCATACCCACATACAATTTCAAGTGTTCAATCGGCATACCACGCATGTTTTTTTGGTTGTGGAAGGTAGCGGGAGTAACTGGAGAAAACCCATGCATGCATGGGGAGAACAAGCAAACTCCAGACTTAGAACTTTGAGGCAGAAGTGCTAAGCCCCTGCTGTCAGTGTAAAAACAATTTGCTTTGCATTTCGTTTGGAAATATCCTTGTACATCTGGAATATTTAGTTGCTCTGAAGTCCTAAAATTAAAAATAAATAAATATACGGGTATATCTTTAAAAAAAAACAATTTTTTCATCAATCCTCTGAAAAATTTGTGTTCTGGCCCGACTTCTGACCACATGATCGGATTGCGGACATCCATAATAGTTAAAACCAATAATATCATTAAAGATTAGTACAACAAAGCTTATTTTGAGTGGTTGCTAAAAAAAATGAAAATTGAAGAAGAGCCACCTGGAAAATCTACTAAGTACAGGCTGTTGTAATATTTTAGTAGTGATTTGATACTTGGTACCACTGCTGCCTTTGATGCTCACTTGTGAGCAGTCAGATTTCTTTTGCATTATTATCTTTAACCCTTTTGTCTTTGTGCGACCGAGCGTACTCGCTGGTCGCTGTTGCCAGGTGACCAGGAAAGCGTATACATTTGAGGGACAGGTGAGATGCATGGCCAGGACAGGCGGCTTTTCTGAGGGGGGCCTCAACTCACCGTAACGGTACAAACACCGTTCGTCTCGTCTTTGTGGCGGTCGGTGTCAGCTGTCCTCAGCAGGCGGAGGCACTCAAGTGTGCAGCTCCAGTCTGCCGCTTCCATGGTGCCGCTAGCTTCCCAGTCGCTCCCGGGAACGCTCGCCAGAAAGCCAGACGGGGACGACGAGCTAGTTACCCTCTGGTCATTTGTGTTCAGGCGTCGGACCTCGTTTTACATTTGCTCACTTGATTCGCAGGTACATGACAACTAGCTTGTTTAGAAATAAAACTTCATCAAACATTTGCTTAGTCCGTTTTGTCGCCGAGCCTAGTGCCATTAATGTTAGGATTTTGTAGATGAAAACATAATTTAAAAGTAAATTGAGAGTTAGGGTTAATACTTTTGTTTAAAGACTAAACTTAAAATTGCTTGCTTTGCTTGTACACAACTTTGAGTTTGTCATACAGCCAGCATTTATGAGTTTTTACAATATTTTTAATAGGTACTTAAAAATACATGGTTTTATTGAAAAGTGGCATTGGGGAAGTTACTTGAGTTGTTTTAAAAAGGAGAATAACATGCTTCTTTCCTTTTTCATATATATATATATAGAAATACTAGTATATAAATATTTTGTTACATTTCCGACTTTGGGGTGATGGGGTATTTACATCCAGTTTTATTTACTTGAACACAGCTTTACACTAGAAACGCAGCAGGGAATTTTCAAAATGTGCGTTTTGCAACACCTGCTCCTCAAAAGTGTACTTGACAGATTAACCTTTGCGTCATAACTGAAAAATGATATTTCCAAATAGTCTTGCCACTGCACATGTTGCTACGAATTCATTTGCTGCATCACATTTATGCAGTTGTACTGTAGAGAATTTCCTGTTCAAAGTAGAGTGTGCTGCATTTGAGAAACAAGCCATCGAGGTCAGGGAACACAACTGTGCGTTTTATAGATGAGGTGTCCCAGATCCAAACATTGGGCCAGATCACGTCATTTTCAGAGGATTAGAACGTAGTTTTTGTATGTATTAAGTCCTTTGCTGCTATTGATGATGATAGATCTCCAATCCATTTTAATTGGGTAGACTGGATTGGATGTCTAGTGACGTCAATGGCTTTGAAACAATGCCAGCCTTTACAATTGAAATGGATTTGATGTCTACTATAATTGTCAATGGTACTGAAAGAGTTAAGGGCTGCAAACAACAAAAATAATCCAGAGGTATATTGCAAAAACTCATACACAGTACAGTACTATATATTTCTAATTACACTAGTGAAACAAACTTTGCAGAAAAAAGAAAGATGTCCAGGGACAATATAAAAGTCACGAAAAGCGTAATCAAGAGAGCCTTCTTATGTGGCTTTAATGTTGGATAGCTGGTACTTGGACTCGGTAGCGGCAAATCCACACAATCATGTAACTCGCACTCATTTCACATACAACTATGCGATCTGGACATATTATACGTGAGGTTTTTATAACCAAGCTGTTATACTGTAAATCTTTCTAATTCGTATTGACACCTTTAAAACTGCTAAGTCTGAGTTTGTAGTTGATAAAAGTGTTTTACTGTGTTGAGATCATTCATATAAACCGTAAAAATAGAAATGACAGAAATGTGCGCAAAAAAGGAACATCCTGCAGATGATCTTATTAATCACAGGAGAAAAAAAACGACTTTCTCCTCTAATCTCCGAATAATTAATGGAGTCTAAATCAAGCATGTGTTTTATGATTCATGGACACATCCATTAATGAGACGATAAGCACATGTAATATGCTCATCTATGTTAGTCATTAATCATATAAGCCAAGGTCATGTGCTTTATTTCGAATGTCAACAAAAGTCACAATGGTGAAATGGATTCAAGTTGGAATGAACATGAATTCTAATGACGCCTCTGTAATCTTAAGCACTCATTTGCATTACACTGATTCAGGGTGTACCCGGCCTGGTGCCCAAAGTTAGTTGGGATAGGCTCCATCACCTTGTGAGGATAAGCTTTTCGGAACAGTCAACAGCCAAGAAATTTCCAGAATACCGGATGAAATAAAGTAGCCTAACCTAACCTAAATATAGACCTATCAGAGCCTGAATAAATGCAAAAAAATGGTGGTAGGAAGGCCATTTGATATAAAACTTTGCCCAACAAATATGAGCGGGCATCCAACAAATTCCATACGGGATCGGACATGGACATCTGCTACCGGAGCCTTTGACCTTTACAGGGGCATCAACGGAAATTCAGCTACTGTGGGTCGAAGACCAAGCAGAGGTGCACATAGGATTCTCATCCGGAAAGAAAAGAGGAAAAAGGTCAGCTTAAGATCTGATAATCTTTCAATGCAGGGACCATGAGAGGGAACCCAAGGGAATTGGTTGAAATGATGATCAGGGAAGAAGACAAAATTACTGTCGGTTCAAGAGAGAAAGCGGAATTGCAGTAAATCTAGAAGTTTAGGATGAGGATTAAATTACTAATTTGTTGATGGTAAGAGAAATAATTTAAAAGAAGATGCAAGAATGTGTAGGTGGCGAAAGGAGTGTCAGTTGAAATGATAAGGGCAAGACTCAAATTGGAGGATGTTATGCATAATGTGACAGCAGTGCCCTACGATTGACTGGCGACCAGTCTAGGGTATAGTCTGCCTTTCGCCCGAAGATTGCTGGGTTAGGCTCCAGCAACCCCGAAACCCTTACGAGGATGGGCGGTATGGAAGATGAATGAATGAAAAGGTTATACAGGACATGTAGGAAGGGAACTGCAAGGGAAAGAGAAATTCTGAATGGAAGAAGAAGCTCTGGCATTCTGGGGATAGAAAAACTTACGATTGGTGCAGATTAAATTCCACATGGTGAGAAAGGGAATAGAGGAAATGAAAAGTGATGGTAAATTGGTGACTTTGGAATAAAAAGGATGAGGATGGCTATATATTGAACACCTTCCGGAAGAAGCAGAAACAATTAGTGACCTACAAGGATAAGCGAAGGGCGGCCCGGTGGACAGAGTGGTTAGCTCGTCGGCCTCACAGCTCTGTGGTCCTGGGTTCAAATCCAGGTCACGTCCACCTGTGTGGAGTTTGCATGTTCTGCCTGGGCTGATTGGACACTCTAAATTGACCCTAGGTATGGGTGTGAGTGTGCATGGTTGTCCATCTCCTTGGGCCTCTGGCCAGGAGACAACTGGGATTGGCTTGCGACCCTAATGAGGATAAAGCGGTTCAGAAAATGAGATGAGATGAGAAGAATAAGCGAAGAGGCGGATTACATTTTGCGCAAATTGTTATACTCTTGGACTATTTTGATGCTGGAAGGCCTTGATTCATTCACTGCCAGTGACAGCGGTTTACATTACCGTAATTACTCGAATATAACGCGCACTCGAAAATAACACGCAGGTATAACTTTGGGCCAAAAAAATCTGGAAAAACGCAGTACTCGAATATAGTGCGCACCTAAAATTTCCCGCTGACGAAAATCAGAAATCTTACCTTTTTTTCTTCGTTTCACGATTGTTTTGTTCAAACAAATTTATTCATTAGAATCCTTCAAATGAAAAGTTCCTCTCTCTCTTTGTCTGTCCTCTCATACATCTCTTCGTTGAGAATCCTATCAACGTCCACGCTTCCTTCATCCACTTCCTCTTCCTCCCACAACACATCATCCGATTGGCTTTACGAGATGACGTAAAATCCGTGCGTCAAAGTGAGTTTGACAATGCTTTTTTCGATCGAAAATTTGTAATTTATTTTAGTTATTGATTATAACACTGAACTGAGAGAGGGTGAACTGAGACGGGTACGAGGCTAGAGGGGGGCAGTGGTGGTCTCGGCTTTACGAGATGACGTAAAATCCGTGCGTCGGCTTCACGAGATGACGTAAAATCCGTGCGTCGGCTCTACGAGATGACGTAAAATCCGTGCGTCAAAGTGAGTTTGACAATGCTTTTTTCGATCGAAAATTTGTAATTTATTTTATTCAATTCAATTTCAATTCAATTTATTTGGCAAGAAAAAGCACCAGGCTAAGGGCCATGTAACAAGACACAAAAAAAAAAAAAATAAAAAAAAAAAATAAATAAATTAGTTTTTGATTATAACACGCACCCCCAACTATTGGAATTAATTATTTTGCAAAAACCTGCGTGTTATATTCGAGTAATTACGGTATATTTATTTGACCTGTAAGGCTGACATTGAGTGATCATGTTCAATCCAATTTGTAGATGGAATGATCAAATGATTGCTGCTAGCCTTCCCAGTCAAAATGGATTGGACATCAATGAGGATAAATAACTTGGAAAAAAACTTTGAAAAAAAACTTGAAAATAATTAAATACCTTTGAAATGAGTTGAATATATTTAAAACCAAAGTGACAAGGAACATTAACAAGGGCTATAAGCAAAAGCTCTACTCAGCCACTGCCATCAATCTAGACAAAACCTACGGCACAACTCACTATTAATACACGCCACCCTTCCCGAAATTCACGGGGGATGAGTGGAGGAGAGAAGACAAGGAGCCCAATTTACACATTAGCTGCCCAGCAGCAGCGCTAGCAGCAGGCCAGGCGGCCACTTAATTTTCTGCATTATATGCACCATTTACCAGGTGCTCATTTAACATGCAATAATTTGACATCCCCTCCACACAAAAAAACAGCAAAGACGAGGGTGCCTTGAGAGAGCTGCACCATACAAACGCACACACAAAAACACAAAATGTCACTTGTCAGAGATGAATGTCTAAGGCTTTTCTTTGGCTTCTTTGTCATGTTTGTTATGAAATATCCAGAAGCAGAGATGAAACTTCAGTTGTGTGAGCTTCAAAGGTTTGACTCACAGCCCTAAATTGTTTGGCTTATTTTCAAAACAGGATAATACAAGAAGTATAGCAGCGCCGTTCTATTTGAAACGGTGCAACACCATTTTTTTGCTTTAATAGAAATAAAACAGTGAGAATTGTGGACATTACAAATTTTGAATGATTCATTCACAATTAATGCTGGCAGGCACAAGAGTGAATCATTCATTTTCCATTTCTCTCATGCTGACAAGGCTCACGGGGGTGCTGGAGTCTATCTCAGCCAATTTTGGGCAGTAGGTGGGGGGCACCCTGAATTGGTTGCCAGCCAATCGCAGGGCACATGGAGACAAACACCCATTCACACCTACTACATTTAGAATATTCAACTAGCCACTTTGGGGAAGTGGTGGGAAACCAAAGTAGCTGTAGAAAACCCACGCAAGCCCGGGAAAACCATGCAAACTCCACACAAGAATGTTCGAACCTGGGATTGAACCCCTCAATATCAGATCTATAAGAACGATGCGTTATTATTTTAATCAGGAAAATAGCATGATGTACTTGAGTGGATTCACCAAGACAACAGCCAACACACACTAACAACATTTATGTGATTGGCCCCACATGGACAAGAAACCTTCTTTTACATTTTTTTTCAGAAGCGGACATCACATTTTCTTTTTATGTCTGAGTGGCTTTCAATAGGTGACGTTCCACTGTGGGACTTTTATGTTTCATAGCAGACCCATTCCCTCATGGCTGAACTGAGTTGCTTCGTTTTAATAGTGTCCATCTATTTCATTTCTTTTCCCAGGGAACCTTTCCCAGTCCATCACACGCCACGCAGCTCAAGGCGGCCATTCTCCTGGGCAGGAAGCAGATAATAAAACCTGCCACACATGAGCACACGCGCGTACGCATACTGTATATGCAGTTGCTGATGGGCCGAAGAAATCGCGCTCGGCCAGCGTTCAGGAGCAGATGTTGAATCCTCTCTGTCTTTAAAGAGGTTTTAATGGCGTAATTTATGAGAGCTATAAAGTGAAATAGGTCATCATCAGCTCTCGGAGTGAGTGTGTGAGAAAAGGCGCGCAGTTATCCCTGGCGTCGACCGCTACCTGAGGAGCTAAATGGCCTAAGGGGGACACGATGTCCCTCCCGCCGTGCTTTGTTCATGATTTGCACTGATGCCGAGAGGGCTTCAGCCAGCTTGGCTTGGCAGTGCGGATCTTGAAAAGGTACAAACAAAATGGTACTCGGACGTTACGTCGAAAGATGTTTGGTCCCCGGACGTTTGGTCCCCGGACGTTTGGTCGACTGGACGTTTGCTCGACCGGACGTTTGGTCCTCGGACGTTTGGTCGACCGGATGTTTGCTCGACCGGACGTTTGGTAGAATGGACGTTTGGTAGAACGGACGTTTGGTAGAACGGATGTTTGGTAGAACGGACGTTTGGTAGAACGGATGTTTGGTAGAACGGACGTTTGGTAGAACGGACGTTTGGTAGAACGGACGTTTGGTAGAACGGACGTTTGGTAGAACGGACGTTTGGTAGAACGGACATTTGTTACTGTTGAAACCAGCCCTCCAAATTATAATCATGAGAGAGAGTTTAATATCTAAATATCTAATATCAAAATATCAACAGTAAACTCTCTGTCATAATTTGAAAGCGAGCGAACCCGGCGACCAAACGTCCGTTCTACCAAACGTCTGTTCTACCAAACGTCCGTTCTACCAAACATCCGGTCGACCAAACGTCCGGTCAACCAAACGTCCGGGGACCAAACGTCTTTCGACGAAACGTCCGGTCACGAAACAAAACGTAGTGGCACTATACCGAAAGAACAACAAACAAAATACAGTTTTTAGGGGCGTACAGAAAATGACATCAAATCACTATCAGAGCAATTGATCTCCAAGAGGTGACACCCAGTCAACCTTTACCTTGTTTGTTTTGTGAGCCACAGGCAGCATCCGTTATCAGTCTAAGCTCGAGATGATGAAGCCATTTAATAATGGAAGCGACCTTTATTACATAGACGCGCTCATGGGAATGGGAAATTGCAATTGGGTGGTTGGATGACTAAACAAACTACCTTAAGCTATAATTAACAGGAAAGGGCGTGTGTGTCTGCATACACGTGCAGAAAGTTAATAAAAGCAGAAATTGCATTATAAAGCGACTATAATTAAGAAAAATCATTATAATAACAATAATAATCCTGGATTTAACACGTATTGTTAACCTTTCATGGAGAAAGTGACTATTTTTGATTATCTAAAAATACTCCAACTGAAATCCCAATTAATAATTAATACTAATTCTGGAGAAATTGGGTGGGAAAGCAGTCATGCTGGTCAGTTGATTGCTGTAGGCCACCCAATATAATAAATTAGGAGACTGCCTTTAGATTTTAGGGTATTTCTTGATGACCCCCTGTTGAATTTGGGGCTTCATTCATTCATTTCCCGAACTGATTTATCTTCATTAGGGTCGTGGGGGGTGCTGGAGCCTATCCCAGCTGACTCCAGGGCAGAGGCGGGGACACCCTGATTCGGTGGCCAGCCGATCGCAAGGCACCAGGAGATGGACAACCATGCAAACTCACACATGGATTTGAACCCAGGGCCCCAGAGCTGTGAGGCCGACGCGATAACCACTAAACGACGACCCGCCTTTTGTATAAACCAGAAAAAAAAAACATAAATAATCGACTTCTTTATAGAAGCCAGAGAATACAAAAAGAGAGAAAAAGTAGCGTGTTATAGTCCGAAAATACAGAATCTGATTTGTATTCCTGCACAGTTTTCTTTAAGTGTTCTACGTTGAGCCTCTACCAGCCGCCAATGGCACAAATAAGAGGCATAACAAGCATCCAAAAAAACCGCACATTATCCATAGCAAATCCTATCAACAGGCATTTATTTACATTACCAGAGGCTTTAAGTAGATTTTCTAGAAGTCTATGCGGCCATCCAATTGAAGTAATGAAGACAAACACAACAAAGGCAGTCCACTCATCTTGATAAAGATTGCCACTAAATCCTACACTTTCATATATAACTATGGCCAGTTTGTGCCGGATTTTTGTGATTAACACTCGAGGGTTGATCATTAATAAATTAAGATAAATGATCAGCTAAGATGGCATGCACAAATGTAAGAAAACAAATGTGTTATTCTCTACATCGACATAATCAAAATGATTGTGGAAACTGTTTGATCATATTTTCTTTGAAGGAATTACATAGTAAAAAATACACAACTACATCCACAAACTATGATTAAAAACAGATTGTTGGTTTTTTTAAAACTCATCTTTGTCTTAACTTTGCATAAAAAATAAATGGTGACTCTTCCACTAAAAATCCAGGTTAAACTTAGCGGCTCCTCACTAACATACAAAATGTGCCTCTTCGGAGAAACGAATTATGACACCAATTGCTCTTTTAACAGAGTCTTGGGGATTTAAAAAAAATACATTTTCACCTTTGTTTAAAAGCCTTTTTGAATTCTAGTAAATATGATGTCTTTTGATTGATGACTGGTGGATTTGTGACAATAGGGATAATTTCCTGACATCTTTCCTTAAAAGATTACTCCATCCCAACAAAAGACAGGTCACTAACGGTTTTATTTTCATGTCCTACAAAGACCAAGACTTTACCTAAGCAAATTCTGAACTCAGAGAACTCCTATTTCAAGGATCCACTTAGCAGTTTTGTGAATACAGGAACAGGGAAGCGCAAATACACTATGCGAGGATACAAGTAACTTGAAAAATCTACTGAACAAGCTTCTGCTAAACATTTAAAGACATTTGCAATCCAAGAGCAATTTCCTTGATAAGTTTAATTTTCAGCAACACGCTTGAGTAGAAACGAAGTAGAACATATGGTGCATTCTGGTCCAATGCACCAAAGGGTCCCATCACTTGAAAATGGGCTCCATTAGAACCTCTCAGTAGGCAAAATCACTAATGTGTTCAACCTGCTAAAAAAATAAAAATAAAGGACAGCTTTTGTTGTGCCACGCCTCTATTACCCTGCAGTATCCAGGCTGATTTGCATACAAATTGATCTTGAGGTAAATCAGATGTCATTTTTTTTCGGCAGGTCACTGAGAACACGCTGAAATAATGAAATCCGAGTCCGCTGAGTGCTATACTTGCAAAAGTACCAGATGGGTCTACAGTATCTCTCTCTTGCTCTCAATTTAATGTAGCCATACTACGGCTGGATGCACACGAGCTTCGGTGTAGACGAGTCTCGAAATGACCTAACCTGCGTTCATTTCTCTAATGACAAAATACTCGCATATCTGCTTGGGTGTTACCCTTTCTTTTGGCAGTTGTGTGTATGCAGCGTGGTTGATTCTGCTCGGCGGGCAAAAGTGTTTGTAATTCCTTTCTTATGATTTATTGCAAGCAGTTTGTTGGACGAGAGGTTCTTGCTGTATGCCTGCCTCAGAAATGGGAAGCCTAAGGTAAAAATAAAGATAAAGTATAATCTAATCTAATCTAAAAATGTCCACTAAAACCTTCCTATATATACTTGTCATATTTTTCTATTGCTTTAGTGGCCTTCTCCCATGTTCCTCCAACATTCTGAAATTGTAAACGTTATCTTTATTGAAGACACTGAAATTCTCTCGACACTGAGTTCAGAGGAAGGGCAGCTGAGATACACCTCATCAAAGGGCGCCAAATTGACGGAATAGTTGCGGCAAGTAAATTGATATGTTTAAGATCAAAGATCCCTTAATGAGCATCTGTGACAGGTCGTCTATATCAGTGTTTCCTAACCTTTTTTGAGCTGCGGCACACTTTTTGCATAGGAAAAATCTCAAGGGACATCACCATCTGAAAATCTTTTCTTTTAAAACTATGTCGCCTATACTAACAATAGTCATTCTCATCAAAGTTTTACCAGCAGGAATCACATAAACCACCAAAATGATTCCAAAATCTAATTTTACACAATGACCTAATGCTACCAAAAGATGGTATCTGTGGACCCTGAAGAACTTCCAAGTGATGCAAAATTAAGTAATGTAATGTTTTTAATCGCATAATTTGATTACTTTTCTCCAAATATTACTTAAATCTCCGAATATTATGCAAACAAAATGCTGTGCTCACACAGACTTTACGTCAGCAAAAATGGATGGCCTAGAAACCAAACAACTTTCGGTTCATGTTAGGGAAAAATAAGCAACAAAATGACTCTTTCACCATTTGAATCTTGTAATAGTATAAGCTATAATTTAACATTCATCATATTTTGATTTTAACCTTGTCATGGTTCAATTTTAATCTCGTTATATTGATATACATTTTTTTCTTGAATATTACATCATATGACTTCTTGCAATTTCCCGCGGCACACCTGACCATTGCTCACGGCACAGTAGTTGGGAAACACTGGTCTATATGAAGTTTGAGCACGAGACAGCAGGCAATAAAGCAGCAGGTGCATCTGAGGCAAAATAACTTGGAAAACTTTAAATTGATTACTTCATATCAGCCCATCGGATTAAAAAAAGGCTGATACTGAAATATACGTCAGATTGCCAAATATCGGCGCCGATATACGGTCGATCTATATATTCTACATCATATATATTCAATTTCCATACCGCTTTTCCTCACAGGCTCGCGGGGGTGCTGGAGCCGATCCCAGCCAACTGTTCGCAGTTGGCAGGGTACACCCTGAATTGGTTGCCAGCCAATCGAATGGCAGAATGAGACGAACAATCATTCAAGATCACACTCATACCTAAGGACAATTTAGAGCGTTCAATCAGCCTACCATGCATGTTTTTGGGATGTGGGAGGCAACCGGACTACCCGGAGAAAACCCACACAGGCACAGCGAGCACATGCAAACTCCACATAGGAAGCTCGGAACCCACCGGGGATTGAACACTCAGTTTCCGAACTGTGAGTTAGATGTGTTAACCATTCATCTGTATCATATACAAACCAAAATATTATATCCAGTTTGCACCACAACAAGAATAGATGGCTTAAAGTGTACACATTCGATTTAACAAGTAGTGCACCTATAGTCAATTCAGGAAACAATTCTAAGGAGTAACATTTCCCAAGGTTGAAAGCCCATTCAACTTTTATGAGCCATTCTCCTCTTAATGAGACACCGATTTGATTTTCACTGAGGGAAGAGTACGCCAAAGATCCTGTATAAGAGAAGTAATGTGCTTGACTCACTAAAAAAGAAACAATAATATTTACGGGGCGCGATATCTCACTGATCATTTTAATCCTAAAGTATGAACAATTTGCACTATGAAATTGTCCTTTTTATCTGCAAAAAATGAGCTTTCCTCATAACCCACATATTACTCCCGGAAATCCCCAGCCTCAGTCTCACCTGGGAGTATAAAATGGAAAAGCATAATAGAAAACGGATTGATGATTAATTTCATCTAAAAGTTCCTTATGTGACGTGCCCCGCCTCCAACCAATTTCTCCACTGCGGCCCAGATCCTTTTTGTTTCAACAAAAGAAACGACAGACGGTTGTGGGATCTGACAAACGATGGAGCCGTAGGGGTGACAATTAGAAGGACAAGAACCTGATGGAGCATCACATTCCATTAAAGCAGTCTGGGGGATGAATTAACAAGCATGGTAATGTACGAGCTGTGTTACTTTAGACAGCATGAGGCAAGTGACTACACTGTATTGACCGGCGTCAATTATCATTTATTCTTACTTTTGGCTGGTGATGTACAAGCAAGTACATTTGGTCTTTTTAAACGATATTTCTAAATTGCATATCTGCATGCCAAAATGGATTGGAACTCTAATGCCATCATCGGGAGTGAGTGGGTTGACTCATTTACTCGCGTGCGGTCGATTGGTCGCCAGTCTTTTGGTCGCCCCGACCGCGATAACGGGCGACCAAAAGACCGGCGACCAAAAGACCGACGACCAAAAGACCGGCGACAAAACAAGGTAAAACAACACGGTCTACGCATCAATAAAAGCCAACAATGGCCATGAGCAGTTTCACTGAGCCGACGTGTGAGTGTATAAGAGTTTGTATGTACATGAGTTGTCTCCTTAGGAAGGTACATCCGTCAGGGTCTTAGCAAGTTCTCCAACAAAAAACAATAAAAGTCCGGGAAATTTGGAGCTTTTCTTTAGCCTAATAATTAATAGGGCATTAAGTATGACTAAATAGTAATTCGCAGTTTGTATTTAGGGAATTTGAGCAACGATTTAAATGGTAATTATCACTTACCTTCCGGGCGACCTAAAGACCGGCGACCAAAAGATCGGCGACCAAAAGATCGGCGACCAAAAGACCGGCGACCAATCGACCGTGTACCCATTTACTTGCCCTCCTACTTAAAATACATTTGACAACTATGGTGGCAGCGAATGAGCAAGATATGTGAGTAGATGTTATCATATTATTCAAAAATTAAACTTATTACTAAAGATATTACTGTATATAAAGGGACTAAAGCCTGACCCCACCCCAACAAAGCCCTCTAAACATCTTTACAAATATTAGACCCAGTGCCATTTTCGCCTTTTGACTCACATTTGAGTAGATACGTAATTGGAATAATCTCAAAACTGCTACGTGAAGGCAGACTTTAATTGCAATGAGGGGAAATGCTCAGGTTTGGCCTGATTTTTGGTACATGTGTATTGTCTCCTGTTTGACATTTACAATTGGCGGCCATGATGCTTCTAGTGCAGATCAGGAAAGAACAGTAGCTAATTTACATTCAGCCATTAAGCCTTTCAACATTGGGTTTTTCATTAATCTGGTTTTATGAAACCATGTAAACACGTTCAAAAGCCAAATGTAATTATATTCTAGTTCTTAAAAACAATTATTCCTCCACAAGTGAACCCTTTTCTAAGGCGAACATCTGTGTTGGTTTAGAGAGTGACGGGGTAATCAACCATGTCTGGTTGTCAGGCAAAACTTAATTTTGGGTTTTAATAGGGCAAAATGGGCGTGCTGGGGCAGGGAGACATGTGAGAACCCGTCTGCCTATTCAGTGTAAGCCATTTTGCTTGATTAATAGTAAGTGGGTTGATATATGGCAATCCCACAAAATGCAGCTTCATGAGGATAGTTTTTATCCAATTATGGTCAAATTATTAACTTCTCATCATTAATTCGGCATATAAAATGAAGTTTTCATTGTAAATGTTTTTCATAAACAATACAATATAATACATTTCAAGAACTTATTCAGTGATAAAGTACTGCTAAAACCTATCGTCTAACAATTTTGGTTAATACACCGTAAAGTTCAAACAGAGGAGAAAGGAAAGGTAACTGATGGGTTTCCAGCAGGTGTACATCCTGACCTCTACAGCCCCGTACTGACAAATGCCCGCCTGAAAAACTTTAAACTGTTCAAGAGTTCACTGATAAACGTATCTTGATACTCTTAGAGCTTTAACTCTCTACCTTATTGAACTAGTAGCCATTAATCAAAGGAACATTTCTGTAGGTGTCAGATTTACCCCTTCTTCTTGGCGTTCCGTTCGATTGCCATACGGCGTCTTCGGTGTTGGGAGGCAATCTCATGAATACAAGAGTTATTTAAGTAAAGCAGCATGAGGCCCAGGTGGGGAGGAGACACCACTATTGTTCCATTTCAAGGTTGTCAGTCTGACGGATGACTTAGGGGCCTCACATCATTCCTCACTTTCTCTTTGCTTGTATTTATTATTTGAAGGAGCGGAATTACAACACAGACGTGTTTCATACGTAAGAATCCTCACTTTTTTCTCACGCCGGCTTCAGGTGGGCTTTTCAAATTGGAACGTAACAAAAGACGATTAGTCGACCCTCATTGTGTGCAGATAATCCATTTGTCAAGCTTATTCAATTTACAGGTTCAGATGCAAGGATTTTAAGCCATGCACTTTCAGCCTCGGAAATTGTCTACATAGACCTCGCATGCTGCCGACAAGCCATTTCGTAACACCAAATTCAGTTTATCTCCTTTTGAAGACGTGGAATAAAAGACTGACACCAGCTTGCTGGTTAATACCTCATAGCACATCATGCATAGGTTAAGATAGCATGCAAATAGGGTCCACTGGAGGGTGGAAGCGTTAGGAATATGATGTGAACCTGCTTCTTGGCAAGAGACAGGAAAAACAGTTTGAGGACAAAGAGAGATATCATTTATCAAAGTAACCAAAGGGCTACTTTTGAAAAAGCTGCAGCCAATTTATCATTTAGGGACAGTCATAAGATCCGTTATCATCAGCCACATGTTGGCACCCCACCACCAACAACCACAGACATCTTGCTCCATGTCATTGCAAATTGAGTGTTGGTCGGCAACAATAAATGTTTTTTAGAACTATTCTGCCCCCAAAAATGAACATAAAAATCTAGAGATATTGTTAGGGATTGTTTTTTTAAAAGTTTTTCCCTTGTGGGATCTGTGTTTCTGATTGTCTCATCAACCCATGTCTGTCTATTTAAACCCTGTGTGTTTGTCATCCCCGGTCAGATCGTCTGTGTTTGTTATGCCCATGAACTCCCCCGTCAGGTTTGATTTTCTTATTTGATTCCCAAGTCTATTATTTTCTGGTAATCCTGCCATAGTCATTTAAGTTTTTGTTAGCACACGCCACTCCCTGTCCTTGCTTGCTTGGTGGCAGTATAGTTGGCAGTGTGGATGGTCGTTTGTCTCGCTGTGTCCCCTACGACTGACTGGCGACCAGTCTAGGGTGAAGTCTGCCTTTAGTTGGCCTGAAGACAGCTGGGTTATGCTCCAGCAACCCTTTCAAGGATGTGCGGTATGCAAGATGAAAAAAAGGATGAACTTTTCATTTAAGTTAAGATTTTATGATGGCGTGTTGTCTTTTTCGACACTAATATAAGTAAATTCAATGTGTTAATCGTTTTCACTGTTAGGTGACTTTGCAGCACATTTCTACAGTTGAATGAGTCACTCCATCTTCCTTCTTCATGATATTGCCATGAGCTGACAAGGGAGCTCATAATGGCCAAGCGCATTATTCTCCCTTCGGCGGGCACTAGGCACTCCGTCTGCTCCCTGACCATTCTCGATGCGATGGGCCGTATAAATCAAAAGGCCAATAACAAAAAGAAACACGGTGCTTCCACAGGACTGGGACGCACCACCGGGGGGGACCATGGACCAATGGCAGCACGGCCCGGACGTAATAAATTGGACGCAAATTGCCTGGCTTGATTGGGTTCATGATCTGTGGACTTGAGTGTTAAGAGCCTCCAGTTAAAAGGTCTGGCAAATGGGACGTTCTGATTTTCAGCACTGCTTAATGCACTTATAAAGATCAGCGGAAGAGAAGATTGGACACGTTGAGGGAAAGTGGTCTAGTCGGGCCACCGCACCATAATGCCACTTGAAATGCACGCCACATTTCATTGTGATATTCATTTAAAACGATTTACCTGACAATATAGCACTGCGGTTTTCAAAACTATGATATAAAAATGCCATTAATATAAACACTTAACTCCAAAATTACCACCATTTAAATTCAAAATAAGCATAGTAGGCATAGTAGGTATACATTCACGAATAAATGTTTTGCTAACATTTAAACTATGTTTAATAAAAAAAGTTTTCAATTTGTCGTAGCCACATTACACATTACACATTACACCTAACAAAATCACGAAGTAGGCACAAGTGCCTCAAGTGGGAGTATATATATATATATATATATATATATATATATATATATATATATATGCAGCATAAATGCAGCATAAATAAACGTTCAATAATCCTCTAAAGTGTCAGCTCCAGTCATAACCACTGTTTTTTAAGTTATAGACGCTACTTTTGAAAATTCATCGCAGTTTCTGTGATTCTTGGGAACAATAGGGCATAGATCTCAATGATTCTCATGAGATTTCACAAAAGGGTTACTGAAGAATGCCGTTTTCAAAATGAGGAGATTAAGCAAGAATAATCGCTTTGCAAGTCTTTTGCAGAAAAAAAAGTTCTTTTTGTGGTGAGAATGAAACAGTTGTGATTAAAGGAGCAATATATAAGACTAGTCGTATTGCAACCAAGATTAAAATATTAACGTGCACAACATCCCTTCCCCTTATGGTTGCCAGATAAGCGCTTCACAATGGAGAATCATATCGCGTTAGCATACCAATGTTGCATTTCAATCAGAAAAGACATAGACTTACATACTGCAGATTAACGTTAGCAATGATCATGTGCACATCCACCATATGTAGTCATGCCAAAAATGAATTGAGTAAATGACGCATTAGTTGTCAAGATTAAGGATTCAAATTTCACCGGGTAAAATAGTGACATAGTACGTTAACACAAAAAAGAACTTACAAAGAAACTCCACGTATTTTTTACGCTACAACGGAAGTAAAACTACGGTGCCTTCCTCAACAATTTAACCATTGGTCATCCAATAAAAATGATATACACTTGCTTTTGTTTCTTGTACGTAAATGCAATGCAAAATTCGACAAAAAAAATCTTATTAGGATCATCAATTGATCTAAAAAGAAAAGAGCAAAATGATCTGCATTCATTTGAAAATCCGGTGACACTCAACATCTGGGCTCATCAGGCAAACAGCATGGTGTCCACAAACACCCAGAAGCAAACAGACTGAGCCCAAACATCATACACCGCCCCTTGCAAAAAGGTTGCTAGAATTTCAAGACGAAAGAGAAAATTAGACCTAATCAACTCCATGTTGGTGTGACGTCACTATTAAATAAACTACATGAATGGTTTAATTTTTATGCCCGGTAGGTTTATTGCCACTGCCATCATTATGATGATAATTAACCTCTTCAGTGAACATGTTTCAGAAGCATTATTCCCCCATGTGTGTGTGAAGGTCATTTGGCACACCTCCACTCTATTTGGCAGCACAAACTGTAAATCACAGTGGAATTGGCATGATGGGTATTCATGAAGGCAACTTGAGCCTCCTGGTCTTTCCAGCAAATCTACCACCCCCTTCTTCACGCCACTCCTAACCTGCACAGATGTGTCCAATAAATAAAGCCACATATAAGCACATCATCTATTATTGTGCAAGGGTAGTGAATCTGCCATGTCTTCATTTTTCTGCAGCCTGACATTTTAATGCAGTCACTAGAAATACAGCGATACTGGCTGAGTTTGTGTGGCGTGATCACGATCCAGATCAGATCTCAAATTAACTTCATCCGCAACAAAAAATGAATTGACTTGACTGCTCAACACAAAGATATAAAAGACACCGTAAAGGCTGAACGTCTCCGACTTATTCCCATGCTCATGTTAAACGCAGTTGACGTGCGTGCCCACGCGCGTGCGTCCATCTGTCTGTGTCAATAAGCACATGCCGGTGGAGTCGGCGGTACCGGCGAGAGGGCCAGGCTTAGCCCCGAGGCGATAGCAAAGCGATCAAAGTCTATGTGTCACATATAAATTGCTTTGACCTTTTTTTTTCTACCTCGACTCGGGGCCAGTTGGCGACCAGGGACGTTGTAGCCGACAGGAAAAGAGTGCTCGAGTCTGCAAAACCATGAGCGAATGGCTAAAGTGGATATTAGTAATGATGATTGTACTTCATGGGACCACAAAACATAATGTGTTGACAATTCTGTATCGCTTTCATGAAATATAATGTGTGACTTATACTAGATTACCATAAGAAACATGAACTGGGGAAAAGCAAGAGTAGTTGTTTGACGTTTCTGGCTATGCACGGTAGAGAATATTTTGGTTGTTATTGAGATGTGAGCTGCCCTTTGGATAATTATTTTCAGTCATTCCTAGTTAACGAATCAGCTTTCTGCTCATGTTCTGTCCTGATGTTCCTTGTTAAATTTACATTTGTTTTCGGGCTCCATTTCAAAGTGGTTTGAAGGGAAGATGCTTGCTTCAAATTTACGAGCACTTTGGAAAAGATAATCGTGTCGACAGGTGCACAATTTTCATTGACAAACGACAAAGTGTGTGTGTCATGAGATATTTTTTTTAAGCGGTACAGTGGTACCTCGACATACGAGTGGCCTGACATATGAGTAATTCAAGATACGAGTAAAATTTTGGGCAAATATTTATCTTGAGATACGAGACAAATGTTGATATACGAGCAGACAGCGGACGCGAGATGCTGCTCATAAGAATATCATGGGCACTGTCTCTCTCCCCGCAACTCCCTAGTGTAATGTCTCAGGTCGCAACTCCCTCTTTGTAACGTCTCTGCGAATGGCGTATATACTGCTTCTCATTGGCAAGTGGTCGTGCGTTATCCTATTGTGAGGACATTTGTGTGCATCATTTTCGGAATATTTTTCAGGAACTACCATCGAAAGGTTGCATCTGAAACTCAGGGTGGAGGCGGGGCAAAAAGAGCCAACCCGGGAGAAGAAAGGTATCAAAATGTCAAGCAAAATTAGAATTAAGTTTAGTGTTAGGTTCGATTAAACTTATTTTTGAGTGTGTCTGCATCGTAATCCAAGTTAATTTAAATTTGTTTATGTTATAAAACGAGCGTGTTGCCATGCAAAAAGTCCCCCCCCCCCTTGAGGTACCACTGTACATTGAATGACACAAGGTGAGCTCATGCTGATGCCCCAGTGTTAACCCACCCATCTCAAGTGATGAGTTTTTAAAGTCATTTTTACATATAACACTGCCTCCCACCACCCTGCCTCACTCCTCCCGAATTCCAATACTCTCATTACATTTTTCCATACTCATCTAGTGTAACCCACCAGTCTCATACAAACATCTAATATGATAGCCATTCGCACTGCTTGTTCTGAATCATATTCTGCGACATAGTGCAAATCTGTGGACCAAGTAAGCCTGTAAGTCACTGGTGTTAATTCAGGTGTGTGTCAGATGTCCACTCGGAAACACACCCACCGTTCATTACACCTCGTCAGCCCATTAGCTAAAGTGCCCATTTTACGTTAGAGCTCTCCATAGCAACACTTCGGACCAATTGAATACATTTGACTTCTTGATGGCTGCATAAGTAGTCTTCAACTGTGGACCTGTTGTCTGCGGCGGCCATCTGCCCATCACCAAGCATTAATATAAGCATAAATGAACCCCCCACCTCTGGACACTTGACTTGTGAGGTGTGAGGGGTGACAAGGTGGGCCTCATACAATATTCAAGCATGAGAGTGCAGGGTGGGACGCGGTTTGCCTTTCTCATGCTCAAGCTGCTGCCACTAATTGAAATTTCTGAAGTGCAGCGTGTTTAATAATAGAATTAATTTCCCGTGCAAAGTGCATCGGATTGAGTCTCGCAGCATGCTGTGTGGGAAGTGAGCTCCACACAGAGATGAAGAGGAATCAATGAGTAAAATGTGACGGAAATAATCATTAGATGCTTACTAGGTGTTCATTCATTAGTATTATTTATAGGTTTTCGTCAATTTTACGACAGCAGCGAGTTGACGTACACGTTTCATTTCATCCAATACCAGCTTTTGTATCTCAAATCATCATTATACATCAAAATGTTAGCCTGTCATGTATCATTATGAGGTATTTTGTTACTGTTATCCATGGGAGACGTTAAATAAAGTTCTGCATGTATTTGTCAATTACCATCAGTTGTATGTCATTGTAATATACTGTATTCCATTTTCCGAGTTTATCTCTATCTAATACTTTAGCGATCTAATACTTTACCTTGAAGTATATTAAGTTTAAAAACTTTCTGTACAAATCCAAAGATTTTTGTTTGAGCTGCTATGTGGCGCATTGATCCAATATGCTTGATAATATTGATCGGTACACCTGGTAATGCCAAGAGGGACCAATCGACAGATTCTTCCCAAAAGCATAACATTTTAGAATTAGCAGCGGTATGAATTTTGGGTGTAATATTATGGAATGATGAATTATTTGTAAGAAAGAGCGTTGCTGCTTTTACATCAGGAACTTTGCAGATTACATTAATGTGTTATAATAACCAACACACCATGTCGCACTAGCATCCATATTATGGAAGAATTCCCCACTTTCCAAGTTAGATCAATGAAAAATTGCAAACAGCAATGGTTGATGAAACAAAGCAAACAACTATTTACTACGAGCTGCCTGCAACAAATTAATTTGCCAAGAAGGCGTTACATTCACAAACTTAATTAATTTTGCTGCTTTCTGAAGGGCTTAGTGGGTGTGTCGCCCCCTTATTTTTATTGCCATGCAATGTGATGAAAACAGTACGCTCAGCACAATAATGTCACACCAGCTCAGCCAAGACATATTAGCCTAATGAAATGTTCACTGGCTGTAATTGCTGTACAGCAATGGAGGATTGTGGAAAAACACTCAATTCAAAATTACAGATCCAGAAAAGGATGTTAAGCAGGGAAAGCGCTGGTCAGTCATTCATAAGGTGATTCCTCTCAGAGATACTAAGTGGAGTTCAAACATTCAATAATTATACCACTTTATATGTCAAGTACATTTCCATTTAAAGTGCTTGCTAAAACAGCCATGAAAGGCGATCTCCAGTCGCAGCGTGCACACTGGGAAATGAACGAGGACGCCCCCTCGAACATCCTCCAGCTGCCCTTTTGTTAGATTAAACAAGACCGGAGAAACTGTGGCCCTCAAGGCACCCACCAAAAAGAAATGTAGACATTGTTTCCCCTCACAGGAGCAATACTGCACCAGTGCGCACTTTTCTATTCTTGATTGTATTGTATCGCCCGAATAAGGCCGGGTGAATAAACGAAACAAGCACTGTATCCTCGCGAATGTGCACACTTTAGGCTCATCTCCCTTTTTCTCCCTAACTCAAGGACACTAGTGTACATAGTGGAACAGTAGCAACACAGAATAATCTCAGTAAACAA
This sequence comes from Stigmatopora argus, assembly GCF_051989625.1. Taxonomy (NCBI): domain Eukaryota; kingdom Metazoa; phylum Chordata; class Actinopteri; order Syngnathiformes; family Syngnathidae; genus Stigmatopora; species Stigmatopora argus. Next base: position 8,554,571 of record NC_135402.1, read on the forward strand.
CACATTCATTCTCCGTTAAGAAAACAACGTCATCAAGGACCAACTAACCATGTATAATGTAAGAAAACAAGGATCATTCACAGCTGACAAACAAATATCCACAGTAGTTAGTAGTATTGAATGTATGAACAACGGCTGCAAAATTTTATCCATCTTCCATAAGGGTTACGGGGGTTGCCAGAGCCTATCCTAGCTGATTTTGGTCAGCCTGATCACCAGTCAGCTGTAGGGCAGACAAAAGGACCATGTACACTCAGAATCATACTGCCACCAGCGAGAATCGAGCCCACATTTGCCCACACGGAAGTCAGGCGAGTGAACCTCTACACCAGCAAGCGGCTCAATGGCTGCATTGTGTATCATAATCAATATAAATAACATCACAAGTTGTTAAACAGACTAACAAACAATGTCACATGACATACCCGCATTTAACAATCTCGAAGCAGTATTCAATACAATCTTTTGAAATTCCAAACTGTATTATTTTTTTGACAAAATGTTTGCAGTTCAAATATCAGCTAGTACACATCATCTTTAAGCCAGAGGTCTCCAAACTATTCCACATAGGGCCGAAGTAGGTGCAGGACTTTATTTGAACCAAACAAGACCAGTCTAGGGTTTTCCTTTGGTGCTGAGTCCTAGTAGCAAGCGGAAGACCGGGGAGTGGTTTCCGCTTACGAATTTCAGCGTAGAATTTCACATTTTTATGAACTTAAAAAAGGAAAATGTAATTATTGATAGCAGAAAAAATCGCGAAGAAGTGAATTCACGATAAGTGAAGTCTCGATAATCGAGGGAAGACTGTAGCAAGTTCTATGAAGAGTTTTCATGACTTTATCACAAGTACGAGGTCCTTCCTTGAGAACGCGAGACATCGTTGCACAGGAATGACTTTCATTGCCCACACAAACACTGAAGTCCCTGAGAGGAACGTTGGAGTCCTCCTCATTGGCAACCCCCTCGTCCACCTGTGTCCAACCACTGCGTTAATAGATCCCACGTTAAACTGCGGTAGATGTGTGTTGACTCCCATTTAACATAAGTCTGAATGTGATTAGTTGCCTCTGAACGCAGCCACAACACTAATTATAATAGCTGCGTTATTAGACTTTCGGTGTACGTATTAGAATAACCTGTCATTTGAACAGCGGTGTCTAGCTTTTATCTATCTACTCTCTGTAGTTTAGTAGCAGAGAGCCTAGCTCACCTGCAAGGCTGTACCCACAAACAATATGAATGATGTGCGGGCCAAGCAAGCATTTTATTAAATTACACATTTCGGCCCCACGTCAGCGTGTGCCTCTTTGATTCATTCCCTTTAATGACTTTGCTGATGTAGACTGTCATGCTGTAATGAAAAGGTAAAGACAAGCAAGCGGCTGTGCCGTAAATAAGTCTCGGGTGCATGACGAATAATGACAGGAGTTTAATGTCCAATTAGATTAAAAGGCTCTCTGACACAAACGCGGGATGCTGAGTGCACTGCTCAATGAGCCCGCACAAGACATTGATTAACGCTAAACAGATCTATTATTCCCACGCAAGGTAGTGAACAAAAGCTCTACCTGTCACAACGCCGCACGTCGTAAAGCGCCATTCGATGTGTTCGCGTGGACCTGAGTCTGATAAAGACGAACAGTTTAAGAGCGAGGTTAGCCATTTGTTTTGTGCACTTGTCAAGAACCTCTATACGAAATGGGACGTAGCAAACAAAAAAAGTTGAACACAACTACTCCCATGGCAAATGATGAAAATGACTATAAATTAGTTCCAAAGAAATCTTTTGAACTCAAGAGCCATAAGACGTTAATCAAGCATAAAACTAAATTAGATGACTTTCGTTCCATGCTCTGCCTACATTAGATAGCGTGGGCAAATATGGATAGTCTGTGGTGTCCCTCCAAAGCTCTTTTAGCAATAGACTGCGGCACCCTCATTGCAGGAAGGAGCGCTTCCGCAAATCCTTCCTCCCATCACCTGTCAGGCTCTTTAACAAAAAATGGCTGAGTATTAAGACCTACCGTATGCATGCATGTACATCTATGTGTATGTATGTATGTATGTATATATGTGCTTATATGTGTATGTATATGTATAGGTGTATGTACACGTATGTGTATATGTATGTGTGTATACATATATATATATATATTATATATATATATATATATATATATATATATATATATATATATATAATATATATATGTATATATAATTACCTATCTATTTATGTCTAAAATGCCTTTCCTATTTCTGCATCCTCACCCTCTTGCTACTGTGACAACAACAATACGGGATGAATAAAGTAATCCAATCCAATCCAATATATATCGTCAAGGTACCGTTGCCCATCTGTCAAGGATACTTGCTTTAATTTTGGGCTCATTAAGATGGAGCCCTGTAATTTGTCTAATATGCATTGAAAGGGACATCTTGTTATTTTGATCATTTGTTTCAAAATACATAAAATATACATGAATATAGGGGCTGAAAACATGCATAGCCTGTGAACAAATGTGTGCCGAATCTTTGAGTTATAGCAAGATATTGATTTATCTTTGCTCACCTGTCCTATCACTTTAAAATGAAAAGTATTGGTCGACGTTAAGTAGCGGACAGTTTGTTGGAATTTTACGGAAATTTTCAACGACACATTGAAGAAAGCCCCTGGTCAAAAATGTCTAAAAATGCTTAGACGGTCATGCAACCATAACCGGGATGTTTCTTTACAAAGATACTTTGTTTATTCCAATCAGTGGGAAAATAAGCAGGCCTTGTCACATGTCCATTATTTATGCATTGAGGGAATATTGTTTTCCCTTCGGTTGTGTGGGCAAATGCAAAATGACACTTGAACCCTAACCGAGGTTGCATACACAATGGTACACGGAGGATGACACGTGCTCATTAAAGACACAGGCAGTGAGAGGGTATGCTTGTTTTGGAGACTTGTTCTGTTCGCAAACAGCATACTCGGACTCAATTCGGTTGCCAGTAAAAGAATTTAAATGTTCCTTATCGTACAAAAAAACACGGTAATTTGTGTCATCACGACAACAAAATGCAGCCAAGACTTTTTACGTACTTGCAGGTTATTTTGCATCACAAGATGACTTGGAAACACAAGAATTTGCGTGTGGATGTTTGTTCTGTCAATACAGGAATGAATAATATGCTTAATACAAGAGTGAATTTTGACTTCCCATTTTTGCTTTGCCAGTGGCATTGTTTCATTTATTTAATTTATTTGATAGACATACACACCCACATTAAGGTGACTTATATATCTAAATTCTAAACAACACTACTATTTTATCTCCTTGGCCAAAATGCATGTACTTCTATAGTTATTAGCCAATTTCTCCGAATTTCTTTCAAGTGTTGCTGCATATTTCCACGTAACAATTACAGCAGAGAGCAAATTTGAGGGGATTCTATGTTTCACACAAATAGAAAAAAAAGGTGTCTAATTCACCGTGTGGAGAATTAGTCGTGAAAGTTGCACGGCTCCAAAAGCAGAAATATATTTATATATGTTTTTTTTCAACTTAATTAACTAGGTGAGCCTTGGGGGGCTACAAAAATGCTCCCCAAGCAACAGCAGCGAGCCAGAACGACCCCCGGCTACATCAGACCTGCTTACTGATACAGAAAATATGATTGCTTTTCATATTTCCTACATGATTATATTTTTCCATTTCCCTCTTGGGAGTCAGTCACGCCGACATATTACAATAGGTAGCGTTTCAAAAATGTAAAGGTCAAAAAAGCAGAAAATATAAGGCAAATGGATGTTAACCGGCTAAATGAACGTTAAAAAATATTTATTCATTCATTCATCATCCATGTCGCTAATTTTCACAAGGTTTCATTATGTACCATGCCTTCTGCCATAGTTAACTGGGATATACATTTTGTACAATCAATATTCACACACAGGAACAATCTTTTTAACATTTACCAAAATTGCCATACACCCTACACTCAGAAAATGCAGACAAAAACATCTCACAATTCGGTCACAGTCTGCAGAAGTTCCCCATCTTGTGGAAGACTTCCTGTGTGTGGTTCCAGTTTTATCCAACTCTACAACGGTCTTTTCTTGTATCTGTATCCGTTTTTCCTACTGCAACCAAGATGGCACCGCTCAAGTGGCAGCCAGTAGCGGTAGCTCCGTCCACTCTTGCTCGTTTAGTGTTTTTGCTGCTTTTCAGTCTTTTTTATTGCATTTTGGTATTTAGTTTTTTACCTAGGTCTACAATGTTTTGTGTGTCTTGTGTCTGTCTTGCTACTGCAACAAAGAACTTTCCCAGATACAGGATGAAATAAAGTTCTAACCTAACCGCAAAACTCTACAAAAACCCTCTCTTTTCCTTAAACACACTGACACACGTGAAACCCCCATACAAAAACATCTTCACCCAAAAACACACACACCAACAGGCGTCTCATGCACCCCAAAAATGGCTAACATAGATCAACATGGTGCATTCCACCTATAGTATTCTGGAACAGTAGTTCACTGAATGAAAACAGATAAAATACCAGACTGCAGGAGAAGAAATAGTACTAATAAAAAAAATAGAAGTAAATGCAAGAAGTTTGCTATTCAAAAAAGTCTTTGCCATTGACGTATTTGGAAAGTATTCTACTGTACCAAGATGCCCTAATGAGACCAATTGCTTGAGGCAAAACCACAGAAGACAAGGTTTTGGCCACATAACTAACAGGAAGCCTGTTGCCCTCTTCACCTGTGTGCGTGTGTGTGAGCGTGATCTATGCCGTCATCTCCTTGTTAGGGTGACAGTAGAGGATAACAATCAGCAGAAGACAAATGATGTGCTTGCCGATGCCCTGCTGTCACCCCTGACCCCCTGTGCACACCCCCTGTCTACCTGATGATGTCTGTCTGGCATGTAACAAGAGCTCCATGTATACTGTCCAAATGCATATCTATCATGCATGCCCAGGAGGCAGACACACAAACTTCTATTGCCAGATAACAAATGTCTTGGTTGTTGTTTTTTGACTTGAAAAACATGTCATGGAAGGTCCATAAAAATATGGACATGGAGAAAATGTTATGGTTGGAGGACGATATTGGTTAGCCTGTCTGCTTCTGATTTAGAATCTCTGTGGAATTGTCTGTTCTCATGGAATTTATTCTATTGCATTGTCATTCGTCTAATGGGTGCATGGAGGTTTGTAAGTGTTACATGCTGTGGAAAACATCCCTCCCGATGCATCTAGGCTGCAAACCTGGGCTTTTAACCTCGTGACTTGAAATATTTAGGAAGAATTCTATGGTGGGGATGTTATCTACCCTTTTCAGCCAGATATACTGGAGAAAAATGACAGAAAATGTCTCAAAATCAACCAATCTGGATTCACGGTTGTTTAGTGGTTTGCACATGCACAGCCATTTCTAGCACTTTGTAGCCCCATTGGCAGGTGGTATGCCAACTACTATTTTCTCAGGTTCAGACACATGATGGGTGTCCTCTAGGTAGTGTCCTCCTACATAGGAGATTTGCTTTAAAAAAGAGTGTTGGGTTGGGGGTGCAGCGCTGTTAATGACCATCTGTTCAGAGTGCACTATTTTTAATGAAGATGGATGCCAGGGGGTAACTGACCAGGGGGCTCTTGGCTGGGGTTAATGACAGATTCAAGTCCATCTACAATATGTTATTGTAAACCTTTACTCAGAGTTACAAGTTGTAAAAACATTCCCAAATTTTACGTTTTACTGACAATTGAGTATGGTTTTACGTACTGTAATTCCATGTTTGGAAGTTACCTGAAACACTCAACTTGTTGATTTCATAGTGCATGCCATGAGCAAGATTTATTTGCGTTCAAAGCCATTTATTCATTATATTATCATATATTTTCGGAACCGCTTTATCCCCATTAGGGTCGCGGGGGTCTGGCACCTATCCCAACTGGGGGGAAACCCTGAATGGGTGGCAAGCCGATCGCAGGGGACAAGGAGGTGGACAAGGAGGTGGACAACCATTCACACTCATACCTAGGGGCAATTTAGAGTGTCCAATCAGCCTACAATGCATGTTTTTGGAATGTGAGAGGAAACCGGAGTACCCATAGAAAACCCACGGAGGGCTGGGGAGAACATGCAAACTCCACACAGGTGGACCAACCTGGATTCGAACTCAGGACCCCAGAGATGTGAGGCCAACGCGCTAACCACTCAGCTGCCGAGCCGCCCTTAACAAGGATTTTTTCAAAAGAAATAAAAACCTATGTTTTATAGTACACAATATCGAAATCCAGGCAGTATGGTATTGGGAGATCCTCTAAATCAGGTGACTCGGTTTTGTATTGGGGTCCAAAAATATGTGATCGGGACATCCCTAATTGTTAATTGATCTTTGGCAGACAAAACTGTTTGGTACAAAAATCTAGAGAAAATTCATGCAAGAATGTTTGGGCTCTATAAAGTACTATACATATTGGTGTGGACCAAAACTTCCAAATTTAAAATGAAATTTAAAAAAAAAAAAATCTCTTAAGTGACATTTTAAAGAATATTTGTTCAGATAAGCTTCAGCTGTTAAGAGATGTTGACATTTGAGGCTGTCACTAGAATGTTCAGTACCTTGCTGTTAAAGTCAATTTCATTTCATAGACTGCCTTCCCTTCTCAAGAAACGCTGTGCTTCCACGCTCACTTCCGTCTTAATACTCCAGTGTTAATGGCACTCAAGAAGCAGTTGTGTGAGCGAGAATCATTTGCAACACAAGGCTTTGATTGTGCGCTAAAATTAAAAAGGAGCCCTGTGGCCATGGCGATAAGCTCCAAACAGGCAGCGCTGCTTCTTTTTTTACTGAGATTCATCCTCTTCAGAAACACTGCAATACTGGGGAGACTTATATAAAGCAGCAAAGCCAGCAGAGGACATCACCTTTAACGTAATGTTTGTCAGGGACATCTGCGTCGGAGTGATGGATGGAGATGGAGGACGCTCAGAAGAACATCTCCCTCACACTTGTCTTCATCTTGTGACAGGCAGAATGGGAGGTAGTAGATGCATGGAAGGGAGCTGATTTTTCCTTTTTTTGTCTGGTTTTCAAAGTGTACTATATAAATTTGCTTTTACGTTTGGCAGCATGATTTGTCTGCCAAACAAGTTGTATAGTAATATCACCCTCCAAAATATGGGCCTGAACTTGATGTTGACCACGCACCAGGGAAACAGGAAGTTTTTTTTAATTGATTGATATCAAGGGAGGAAAATATAAAAAATAGGCGAAAATTACATCTGGTTAATGTTTATCACTCCTGACCTTTAGAATGGAAAATCCACTCTTAATACTCTCCACAGTGCTGAATAATCACACAGAAAAATCATGTTTTAGCTGTTTTTGATCATAGAGGGAAAATAAATTGACAGTTGTATTGCTCGTATTTCTGTTTTGCGCTTTATATGTACTATTCTCTGCCCGACCATTTTCCTTGCAATCCATCTTAACATACCCAAATACCACAGAATAATAGTCAGGAATCATTTTTACAGATATCATATAATCTAGTCTTTCTTGAACACAAAAGAGGAAAAAAATACTGAAATTAAACATGATCATTGAACTCCGCATACCTACCTTTATATTAACGATTGTCGGTCCCGACCATTTTCCGATAAAATATCTTAAACACTTAACACTGCAGGATTGTCACACTTTAAAATTGTGCATTTTCTTATTTTAAATGTCAAGGAAGATAAATTGGCAAATTTGGAACAGATTTCAGGAGCTTCACAGTTACTAATTTCTGGTTGACCAGTTTTGATTGCGAGGACATTTTAGTCTTCAGCACATACCACGAGATTGATAGATTTTGTTGACTATCCGTAACTGTGAAGCTCAAACTAAGCATATTGGAATGTGAGTAGACTGTAAAATAGTACTGTACTCACCTCTACTGTGGAATCGTTATGAAGACGAATGACGCCAAGACGCTGACATCTCCCACACTTAGTGAGGCCCTCCTGATAGGATTGACTCAGCTCTCTCTGACCTTGCGTTATTAGCAGATCAAAAGTAGATTAATTAATCACGGTTGTGCACTCAGAGTCCATGTATGTGTATTATCCTAAGTGAACATTGCAGTATAACTTCAAGAGAAATCATCCCTTCCTGACACCTAGAATGGATGCTACAGCACCTCCGGGAGTGCAGATACTGTTTCCTAAATGGATCCTGTGAGTGGTGGAGAGTCTATTAGTGCATTTTATCCACTGCTGAGCTTTCAACTGCACGTTTATGAATCATCTGCCTCAAATTTTATCCGTGACATATTGTAGTTTTATGTGAGAGAGGCAAGAAAAGGTGAAGAGAAGGAGAGGGGGAGAAAAAGGACACTAGAATTGTCTAGTAGTTGCAGGAGTACATCCACTAAGGCACTGCTGCGGGCGTTTGGATGTTGACTAGAAGAGCAAACATGTGATATTATTCTTCCCGCAGCTTCTGAAGCTATTCCCTCCTGTTACACTCTGACATTTGAAAACACAACAATCGGTTAGGAAGGCAGAGGCGAGCCAAGAAATGCTTTCCTGTTGGAATACAAAGACGATTGGGCTGTCATACAAATATGTCGACTTGATTCGTCTGCATGCATACTTTTTTGGATCTGAAATGCATTCGCCAGCCACAATTTAAAGTGCGCATGCATCACTTTTTTGAATTATGGGTTTTATTACTCTGTGAAGAATGAACTCATGTTTCTAATTTTGTTTAGCTATGTGCTCAGTTAGCACATATTTTGACATGTAAAATCGTGTTAAATACATTGCGAAAACATTACTGTTGTGTGAAAAGCTGTTCAAAAAGCTATTGTTTTCTATTGGTGACTATCATTTGTGTTGCATTGAATGAGGTATGCTCAAACATTTAGCCCGCACAAACAATAACCCGGGCCATCAATCTCTTTTATGACTGAACTAAGCACAAATGTTCTCAAAGTTCAGTTACAGTTTTTGTTTGAATGTGCAGTAGTACAGATGATGCAGAGCAATTGTATACCAGAACTACAATGCATTCATTTTCTGAAACGCTTATCCTCACAAGGGTCACAGAGGTTGCTGGAGCCTATCCCAGCTGACTTTGGGCACCAGGGTGGGATGGAGGGGGGCACACCCTGAATTGTTGGCCAGCCAATCGCAGGGCACGAGGAGACGGACAACCATGCACACTCACACTCATTCCTAGGGGCAATTTAGAGTGTCCAATCAATGTTCCCACTAATTTTTCATATATCAGGGCATCCAAACAACGTCCCTGAGCACACTGAGGACCACCTTGAGCAACATCAGAAGTGCTCGTTATCATACCTGCCATCACCAGATGTATTTCTACTACCCATAAATGATCTAGTCATAATAACATTTAATTATAAATATCCATACATAAAACATCTTCATAAATGTCACTACAATTTGCACAAATTAAATTTTACCTTGTTTTTCACGTCTGCCCTTCTCACTTCTTATTTTCATTCAAACGACTTTTCTGCCGACTTTAGTAGAGTTAGCTTTAGCCTCATGCGCTAGTAATGTCACTGCCGTCATTGGCTGCATAGCATAATTGCACCGTATCCACGGACTGTCCAGATCTACAATATAAAGCTAAATGTTATTGAATGCCTCTTTCTAGGAATAGCCAGCCGGAGTGAACTACTACATCATCAGGCGACTGTGTAGGAATAGTTAACGTTATTATACTTTCTACAAACAATTCACATAGCAGCAACCCCGCCGCTGGACTAATAGCACCCCCTGCAGGCGAAAAAGGAGACAGCCCTCATAATTAAGTCCATAAAACAAGCCTTTAAAAGCAAAGTGAAGAGAAATCTTATGATGGCATGAAGTGGAGGGGGGGAAATGGGGGGATTTTTGCTTAGTGAAAAACTGAAAGCATCTGATATAAATGTGGGGGCCAGAAGAGAGTGATAGACTGTATGATTACAAAGTAGAGCAGTTTCATGAATTCTGTCTGAATGTTTAGGAATGAATTGTACTGTTTAATTGGAGAATGGGAGACTTGCATTTTAAAAATGAAAATATCAAGTGAATATGTAAGGGGGGGTTCAAATGTTTGCAATCATGGGAATTTGGGAAAGCTAAAATACTCCATCCAGGAAGGCCAGAGCCCAGGATTGAACCATATTGTTAAATGGTACTTACATAAATTCTCCTTTCCATACATGTTTTTAGTAATAGGAATAGAAAATAAATTAAGTGTGAAATTAAGTCTAGAAATACAAGAAAAGTTTGATGTTCAATTTCAACATTTATATTTTCCTCACAAAGATGCAGCTATATTTGATATCGCCACCTAAGACTTAAAATAACTTGACATTTGTGTTGCGATATGCTAATTCATGTTGACTGTCAAAATTTAATTAGTCCTAAAAGTGCAGAAGAAAATGAAATGACTACTTTTCGAAATGAAGTTATAGAAAGAAGTTGAAAGAATTAAAGCACACACTAAATTCTTTATTAAAATGATGGTTAAAAGGGTTGTTTGTGTGGGTGTCATTTGTTCTAGGTATTTTTATTTTGAATATGTCATTTCTGAAGGTGATTTTATTTGCATTTCCAGTGCATCAGTATTTTTCAAAAGGAAGACAAATCCTCAATGTTCATAAAGTTATCGTGGATTTAAAATCAAATTCCTGAAGACAGAAGTGTGACGCTAAGATTTGCGCCTCCACCCATCCCAACACGTTGCCTGTTGCACTTTTGTTGTTGCTCACTTCACATTCAGAGCGGAGGGGGAAATGTCCAATCGTGACATGTCACCGTGGAGAACAGCAGCAACAAAACAACATCAAGTGAGTTAAACCTTCTCAGCACATAGATTCATCAAGTGCAATACATCTGCACATTCCTACTTGGTTAGAATTTAATGACGTTTGGGTGCTTGGTTATCACATAACTATTTGTCAATTTCCTCCATCTTACTGCTTCATAATATAAGAAACAGATATTTACAGCATTGGCTGCAAAGTTGATATGTTTTTGGGACTTCGGCCTTAGCGTTCTGAGGTTCTGGGCTCTAATCCCAACCTCAATACTCTTAAAATGTTGAATATTTGTGCAAATGGTTGTCCAAATGTGCCCTGTGAATGGCTCGGAAGCGATTAAGGGTGTACCCTGCCCTAACCCAATCTCAGATGGGATTAAAAAATGGGCCGCTACAACCAGAATATGTACTAGCCCAGGGGTGGCGAGCGCGTGGCTCTCGAGCCGCATGCGGCTGCAGGCCAAAATGAATGTGGCTATATGCTTCTTATGATATTTTGTATATAATGTGGCTCTTTGCGTCGTTTCTGGTTTCTCTTGTTTTTATTCTCTCTTAAAACACACTCAAATTCATCATGGCCCATTAAAGTCAAATAATAAATTATATTTTAAAAATAGTTTGGCAGATAGTATTTTTTATGCTGCTTCTCGCGTACAATGTGGCTCTTTGACTCTCACATTTTAATTTTTTGGCTCTATGTGTCTGACTTGTTTGCCACCCTTACATTAGCTTTGGAACCTTTTTACTGGTTAAAAATAGATAAATGGGTAGATGGATTTTACACTAATGCAACGAAGCGCCTTCTTCATGTTCAAAGTCCAAAAGTCAGCCTGGTTTAATATTTTTTTTACCGGTTCCTTCTTCTTCATCAGGAAAGGATTAAGCAAGAAGGAGCATGTCGACCAAAAAGATGCCAGAATCAACATGAACTATTTCTGAGCAATCGGTCATGAGCGGAAAAGGCTGCCAGATCCTTGTATCGCCATGTGGCTTGTCCCCACCGCTGTGCAGGATGAGAGGGCACCAGTCCCAGGCCATCAAAGTGCCTGGGACTTCTCCTCAGTTGGGTGGTCTATATTTCTCAGGTGCAGATGGCAGGAAGCAGAACGCTGGCCACCAAGCCTTGCCAAGCCTGAGCCTCCGCAGGAAAGTGTTGACAAATGGGAAGCGGGACGTCAAGCCGACGACATTGCTACTCCAGCATGATGTTACACTTCCAGGCGGCTCTTCCAGTAAAGGTAACTAATGTGCAGACTTCACCAAAGAGAAGCCAAATTATAAATTCAAGCACACACACTCACACCAGAACTAGGGCCAAATTTGAGCATTTTCTTCCAATATATCTATATATTTTTCTGTGGGGCATTTAGATAGAATTTTTATGTTCCTGCTAAAAAAAAACAATATGTTTTGAGTGAAACAATGTTTTTTACTTTAATTTCTAGGATTAGTAAATTCTTATGTGGGGTTGTAAACCTTCATAGGTAAAGAGACTATTTTTACTAGTAAAAAAAACCCATAACTTTAATATTATTACTTATTATTACATTAGTTGTGTATTATTTTATTATTAATATTTTAATATGATTACCATTTTTTAATAAATAAAAAGTATATATAATAATAATAGAAAATGGGGGTGGGGGACCTGGGTTCAAATCCAGGTCGGTCCACCTGTATGGAATTTGCATGTTCTCCTTGGGCTTTCGTGAATGGATGTTTGTCTCCTTGTGCCCTGCGATTGGCTGACCACCAATTTAGGGGTCCCCCGCTTCTGGCTCGAAGTCAGCTGGGATAGGTTCCAGGACCCCCCGTGACCCTATTGAGGCTAAAGCGGTTCAGAAAATGAGATGAGATGAGATATAGTATATATGTATATATATCATTGTGGCCAACAATCAAGATTTATGCATATTGTTTGATTTTTTGTTATGTCTAACATTTTAAATGAGTGCCAGAATAACTTGTGTCACGGGAAGTGTTTATTGGGGTTATTTTGACTTACTCAGAAAATTCAGGGGCAACTACAGCAACACTTTCTTCAAAATAAATAAGTAGACGTGATAACAACTACTTAAAACATGACCACAACAGTAGAGGTAACCATATTTTGCAAAAATTGAGTTTTACTCTTAATGTATATTGTGTTAGTCATGCTAATTAACGTTATTTCACTCACAATAACATTGATTCCCAATGCTAGAAAGACTAACTCGTAACTAGTTGCAAAAGCCATCTGAATTTGATTTTTTTTCTCCCTCGTCTATAGTCTGCACATCTCACATACTCCAGGTTGAAATATGCAATCAACCGCCACATACTTCTCACTTTGCTCTCTCATGCAGGCATCTCTGTCCGGTTGGCCTCTTATTTTGTTAATAATTAACTAGGCATGAAACTGGTCCTTCAAGTAAGTTTGTTCTGATGGGAATGCTGAATGAGCTGAGTGATTCTTTAGTGATTAACAGAGCCAAAGGTGTCTGCGCCTACTCAGGTTGTCAAGGGAAATTCCGTAGCTAAAAACAAACACAATTTATGTATGTTTGGACTTCTGGCAGTTAAATTTCTCAAAGCAGAGTCTGGTCTTTGATTGTTTTTAACTGCGGTTACAACCCACTTCTAGCGCCTCTATAGATCTGTTGAGTACATCTCACTTAAAATATGCTTCAGTATGTAGGCATACTATTCATGTTGAAGCCTTTTGTCCAGCAGGGTATGCTTATATCAGACCTTTCATTGAAGTTCTTAGGCATTCCGCAGCTTTGAACCTCAAGGTAACCAGTGTTCCGATGTCACTCAACCCTGGTCTTGAAAACGATGTTGCATCTAAGGCTCCGGATGCCAGGTTGGAATTTCCCGTGAGGCTTATAAAGCTTGAGCATTCAGAAAATGTGTATGTCAACAACTTTTTGTTTCAGGTCAGTGCTGTCCAGAGGCTCCCTGGCATCCACCACCCTCAGCCTGTTCGAAACCCAGTCAGTGTTTAGCGGACGAAATGATTGGCCATTTGGCTATCGCGTGCTTCCCCCACTGGGGCAAGGACCCTCTTCCAACCTGGGCAACGAGCAGGTCTGCCTCCCCTGTGCCACGGCCATGTCTGGTACCGAGGCTTCTGGGAGCACGGGCGCATCACCTTCCCTGCCATCTTACCTTTTCGGGGGAGATACCGGGAGCCCCAAACAGAATAATGCAAAGAAGAGAGCTCTTTCCACGTCGCCTTTGTCAGACGTGATGGGAATTGATTTCAACTCCATCATACGCACTTCGCCTACTTCACTTGTGGCTTATGTCAATAACTCACCCGCCTCACAGTCCACAATTTCACCAGTACAGTCTGAGGGCTATGGCCATTTCCTGGGTGTGCGGGGATCTTACATTCCCCAGGTTTACCCTCACCCAGACACTTCGCTAGCTTTGCCTCCACCAACCGAGCGCAGCCGCAGAAAAGTTCTGCAAATGACTAACATGGTAGTTGAACAGCAGCGCCTTCACAATTACAAGGAAACAGGTTCATTAGGAAGGATTTCGGAAACGTGTAGAGAAGAGACCGACAATAAGATGTTACCTCAGCAACTGGAACCAGCTTCACTGCCTAGAAAGGAAGCTTCTATTCCTGAGGAACCTCCTCCACCCTACCACTCCCACTGGGACATCCAGCTTCAAAGAAGACACCAAAAAATACGTACTGAAGAAGGTCAGAGTCTCGTCATTCCACCCAAACACTTTTTACCCCAGTTTCCAATGCTAGAGGGCGAGTTGGAAGATTTTGGCGCCCATTGCTGCTTGTGGATAGACTGCAGCACAGTCTACCACCAAAAGGACGAACTGGTAAAGCACATAGAAAAGCTTCATGTGGACCAGAGGAAGGCAGATGACTTCATATGCTACTGGGCAGGCTGTCCACGCAATCTCAAACCTTTCAATGCCCGTTACAAGCTTCTGATCCACATGAGGGTCCATTCAGGAGAGAAACCCAATAAATGCACGGTAAATTATCAATTTATTAATTTTATGCACTGCTGGACGCAATCAATTACTGAGAAAATCCATCTCAGCCTAATCTGTGGCGCGTATATGAAAATAACAAATTCACACCCCTATAAGCATGATCATGATTGATGTCACTAAGTGTCATTCAGTAAAATGGAGGGTCTTGATTGTTTTTGGGTTAGGGTTAGGCATTGGTTAGGTTAGGACAATTAAGGACATCGGTAATAAGCATTCATTCATATTCCTGACAGGTGTCATGTCATGATTATGACGTAAGTGGAGTTCAAATAAATTGTGGAACAAATGAGAAGGCAGTCCATTATCATATCTAATATCACACTGTAATCTTTCAAAATTGTTCACTGAGCCTTTATCAACACAATGATGTCCTCACCTATTTCCCATTTCTTGGTACTTTTCATATTCAAAACTCTGTTGTACTTGACCGACTACCATTTTGGCTGATTGAAGTATTTGAAATGTTCCAATTTCTTTAATGTACCATGAAATATTTCCCCTTTAAATTCATTTCTACCTGTTCCTAATCGCTCACAGCTATTGGCAAATTCCATAGGACGCAGACAAGTAATGCATAACTCTGGCCAAGACACGCT